>NW_015150515.1:402814-414345 GCF_000732505.1 Cyprinodon variegatus
ACTATTCAATCACAAAGTGTTCAGAAAGTGCATTTTCCTCTATTCTGCACTTTAGATGAATGACTGCTTAGGTGCCACTGGTGGTGGCACTGTATCGATACTTTTAAAAACGACAATTGTATCCGGATACAACGTTTGAGTATCGATACTTTTGACAACCCTAGTTTGCGTACACTGAAGAGACACTTAAAAGAAGCTGGACTGTTCAGACGACGCAACTTCCGGTTCAAGGGTCAAACGGCGCCGTCATCCAATCCGCGATGTCTCATGTTTCCCACTGGTACCTACCTTTTCCAGTAGGTTAATGTAATTGTGTTTTCCTTAATGTAGTTGCACTTTGCTTTATGTAGTTTTGTTTTCCTTAATGTAGTTGTGCTTTGCTTTATGTAGTTGCGATTTCCTTAATGGAGTTGTGCTTTTAGATTTGTAGTTGCAGTTTGCACTTCATGGCCACCGTAGGATGCACACAGTTAAGTTGGCTTGTAGATGACGGTTGGACAACCGACCCATTTGTAATTTTCATAGAAGAAACTACGCCATTTCTGTTTCCTGTTAATGTCCATCCATTTGGCAACAGTAATATTTAAGTCTGCATGTACACAAAAACTATGTACAGGTGACAGAGAGTATCAGAAAACAAAGCTGGGAGTTTCCAATTTGAGCTGAATAGCTGAACAAGGAGTTATGGAGGTAGAGAGGGCTACCGTAACTATAGCCCTTCGGCCCCTTCAGTTAGGTGCTGTGGAGATTAAATGCAGACATAGCAAGCCGAGGAATCTGTTTTTTGTTTTTTTACAAAAACGTTCCTGTTCCTTGGGGTGGAGATTTTGGCTCTGCAACTAATTGTTGGATTTATTCATCAGAAAATAGTGTGAAACATAATATTCCATCCATGGGAGGAAGAACCGTTTTAAAAACAGTTTTTTCCTTGGAAATTTTAAAAGATGTATTTCCTGAGTTGCTACAGGAAGTACAGTTTCTGCTCCATAACCAGTCTATCTGAGAGAAGCACCTCAGGTTAGTAGAGATTAGATTCTCTATTTCATGTACTTCCTTCATTAGCTTCCTTGTACCTAGCTTTTTTCTTCATGCCCATACCTTCCTCTCTCCTGTTTTTTCCTCTTTACTTCATTCCTTTCTTCTGTATTTTCTCCTTTTTTCTTTATTTAGTGTTCGTTCCTTTAATCTTTCCTTTATAGATGCTTTCTAGCTCTTGTCTTTCTCTTCTTTCTTTCTTTTTCTTTCTTTCTCTCTTTCCTCATGCATGTTTATCTGCTGTTCTTTAATCTGCCATTCCTTCTGTTATTGTGCAGCTCCCTCCTCTGCCATGAATTTATAACAAACTTTTTAATTTTCCATATGGGTGTTTGCTACTGACTCTTAAGAATTATGGATTTTTTTCCACATGGAAAATGCACTGGGACTCAGCTATCTGCAAGTGCCTGATTTATGCATACAATAAACTACGTAGAATGAAAACATTAAGTAAATTGTTTTTGTTAAGTAACTCATTCAAGCTACCTCAGCTATTCCTCCCCAGTACACTGCCCCAAATGCTGAATCTACACATCACTATGATGGGTTGATTTATATAGAGACCAGAAGTTGATTATCAGCATTTAACATTATTCTTCTTATAACCTTTTTAAAGCCTCTACAGTCTGGATGGATTTTACAAGGTCCTGGTCTGTGCATTTTGCATCGATCAGATGTACATCAGACTTTCTGCTGTTCCACTTTTCAGGAGGTTTCAGGAGTAAATCTTAAGACATTGAGTGGTTTCAGTTGGCCTTAAAGTCAGCTGGTGTAATATTTTATTTTGAGGGTCATAATTTTTCCTGTCTGTAAAATCCCCTATGAGGCTGTTTGAGGGAGGCTGCAGTTTGTCTTCCAAGTTCAGTGCTCTCTACTTTTTGGCTTTTGCAGGAGGGAATACTATCTTATCTCACCCTGTAAAACAAGCTAAAAAAAAGTGTGTGTGTGTGTTCATGTGTATGGAAGTAAAAGGTGACTAATCCTTGAAAACTTTGGGTGCATTCACTAGGGGTGTAAATCATACCTATCATGGCGATTCGATTCAGTATCGATTTTCTGACCCAGCGATTCGATTATTTTTGATACTCAGGAATACACCACGATTCGATTCGATTTGATTAATTGGTTTTATTTTTATTTTTTTTACACCTTACAGGTTAGACAATGTTTCAAATTTGAAATAAATCAATGAAAGCTGCAATAACGTTATGCAATTTTTTTTTTTAGAAACAACAGCAAATAACAGAAGTAGAAAAGTAGCACTCCACCTATTCTTACTAAAACCTCATTCACTGAAAAATATGTAAGAGGGGGGTCACTCCAGTGGCTGGAAGTTGGAGGGGATTTGCTGGGAGTTGCAGGGAAGTGGGCTGCCATTCGGCTGGAGTTTGACTGGGAAGGGCCATTTTGAATGGCTGCTACTGTAGGCATCTCTGTCTAGGAAAGAAACAGTTCAACAAATGAGCAGTGAGTCAGTTTTAAAGTAAAAAACTGAGTCTAAAGCTATTTCCAGGACAGTATGAGGGATTAACTCCCTCACGCAGACCACGCTGAAAATTTAGCATAAATAAAAAATGTCTTTGTCAAGCTCACTGCAACACACTGCTGTAAGAGTATAACCAGGAAGCGAGGTAGGAGGGCAAAATAGGTTTAGTGCCACCGCAGCACGGGAGGGAGAATTACGTCCAGGAGCAAATGGATAAATATAGACCGGAGGAAAAAAAAAAACATGAATCGATACTCTTGCAGACGTATCGATGCATTAGATCATCGGCTGTTGGATCAATGCATCGATACAAAACAATTATTATTTACACCCCTAGTATTCACACTGCTGCTCCAGTCCAGGGATTAGGGAAAGTAATTTTAAGCTAAAGAGTGCTGTTAGGATGGATTGCTTCGTATTGTTTCAGTATTTTTGCTGAATGAGTTTAAATGAAAGCATGAAAAAGAAAAATCTCTCCCATCTCAGGTCTGAAGCGACTTAGGTGTTCAAATAGAGTTTTGCACCTGTACCTTTTTTCACGACTCTAGCTAGCCCCATTAGACATTTTCAGAGTCTTTTTTCTTCTGATTTATGCTCTTACTTTATTTTTTTTGACTTTCTCTTCTTTTATTTAAATGCACAGCTCTGAAGTCACATCTTCTCCATCTTGTATTTTAATGCTTTCCCTGTATGGAATCACAGTGGAAGCAAAGCGCTCCAGGGTTAAGATAAAACATGATGAGTACAGCAGTTGTAACCATGCCAGTTACAGTTGACCGTTTCAAGGTGGGAAGCTTTGGGGTATTTGTGGTGGTAACACCTGTGTGATGGTAAAAAGCCCCAAATTTATTTAACCCACATGTTTTGGTGTATTGAGTAAGTGCTACCCTTTTTTTTTTTTCTTGTGTCATATTTCCCCAATCAACATTTATTTTAGGTAATCATAACCTAGATGCCCTAAAAAGGAAATGGCATCAGAAAAACACACAAGAATACCTCAGTAAGAGGTGTACACAGCTTTCAACCATGTCGCCCTAATCAATAAGCCACCATAGGAAGATCAGTGAGGGAATTGAGAGGCCCAGAATGAGCTTACTGAGTCTACAAGGTCTGTGAAATTAAAGGCATTGCTCACCTGCTCTAGATATCCGTAGGCCTGGACTCTTAGTAATCATATTGGTTTCTTAACACCAGTGCAAGCTGGAATAAGTAAGATATAATGCTACGCATAATACACAGACCCCAGCTTATTGCAGAACTTTGTCCCTAGATCGCTTTGGAGCCTGTGCTAATTTATCTGATTTGTTTCCTACAACACATCCTCTCTAGCCTTAACTGGGGCATCGTCTCTGACCACTTTTACGGTTTTTAGAACTCCTCTTTTCATCATGATCGAAACAGACTTTCCTAATTGCTATATGTTTTCTTTTTAAAAGCCCCTCATGCTTTAGTTGTTTGTTTAGTCTATTATACCATATATTACCAAATTAACAGATTAAGTTAAATTAAATTCTTTGACAATTTTTTTATTTTTTTATTTGAATAGGGACAATGCACATTAATGAACATCAGTATAAAAACAAATGTAAATATGCCGGATTATAGCTACAAAGCTAGTTTTCATCCGTAGTCCCTAGGCAGGCAAATACATAAGAAAGAACATAACATACAATACAAGCATCACAAGGAAATGTTAAGAGTTTAGTGGTTACATGACTGGTTTGTTTTCATCTGTAGTTTGAGTTAAGCTCTAAAGCTGATCAGTGTAGGGCTCTCCCGTATGTGCAAAGGAAGACTGTTGCTTTATAGCTGAAGCATACATACTTAAAATTTATACAATTTTCAAAATGTAAAAGATTGTACTTGTTTAAAATATTTCATACATGGAAAGAATTAGGTTTTTGGTCAAACACTTTTAGAGATTTTTTTTACAGTGATTCAATACATTTTAAATTGGTAACTGTGGTGAGAGACCAACTTGTGATGTAGTATTCAATGTGAGATAAAATCATTGAGTGGAGAACAATTCTAGTAGCACCAAGTGTTAAAAAAGACCTGATTTGTTTAAAATTTTTAAGGTTAAATTTGACAATATTGGCAAGTTTTTTGATATGATTTTTAAAGGACAAAGTGGAATGAAGTATCACGTCAAGGTACTTGAATTCTGTGACAAGTTGTAATTCTTCTTTTTTATTTCTTTTGATTGCTTTGAGAACATCAAACAGACCGTTTTTTTGAAATTGAGAAGCAAACATGATTTAAAAAGCCAGTCATTTACTTGCTCCATGGTTGAGGTCAGAATAGAAGCTGCCTCTTTAACACTCCTTAAATGAGTTTAAATTACAGCGTCATCTGCATACATTTGAAAATTCACATTATTACATGTTTTGGCAAGATCATTTATGTACTGGGAGAATAACAGGGGACCAAGTGTTGATCCTTGCGGCACACCGATAGAGACATCCAAGACCGATGATTTTATACTGTCAATTCTATGTTTAAATAAAAATGTAAATTACATTCACAACACCTCAGCTCATTGCACTTTACAGAGACAATTCAATTGGATAATTTGTTGCAGGATTTGTTTTTCCTTGATGAGAATGTGGCAACAGTAGATATTCACTTGCATTGTCTCCCTCACACTGAGCATGCATGCAGTGACAGTGAAGAGGAAAAACTCCCTTTTGACAGGATGAAACCCCTAGAAGGACCAGGTTTTGTGTGTGTGGCCTTTTGCCAAGGCCGACTCTAATTCAAGAAGATTATTGATTATTTAGGAACATAACCACTGATCTAGAAATACTTCTTATGTTTGAAGGGGTAACAGAAATCTAGCTCCATACAGTAGTAGCCATTCTAAATTTCCCCACTTTCAGTGATTGGTCCTTGGTTAGTCTCCTACAATTCCTTTTTAAACATCAGTATTTGTACTAAAATATTCTTTCTGTCATTGTTTGTGAACATAACGATCTAAAGAGAAATGCCATCTCTTGGTCAGACCCTGTAATTCAGTGAAAGGGTGGAGTGGGAGTAAAAAAAAATATGTAAGAGGGGGGTCACTCCAGTGGCTGGAAGTTGGAGGGGATTTCGCTGGGAGTTGCAGGGAAGTGGGCTGCCATTCGGCTGGAGTTTGACTGGGAAGGGCCATTTTGAATGGCTGCTACCGTAGGCATCTCTGTCTAGGAAAGAAACAGTTCAACAAATGAGTCAGTTTTAAAGTAAAAAACTGAGTCTAAAGCTATGTCCAGGACAGTATGAGGGATTAACCCCCTCACTAACATGTGCTGTATTCATGTATTTTTGCCCATATATTCTAGCCTTCCCTAAAGTTATTTATGTCACTTTAACTTTTATTTTTGTTTTCTCATCATTCTTTCCTTTTCAGTAGGGTCACCACGCCAATGATCAATGCGGACATGGAACTTGAAAATTCAGTCAACCTCTAAAAAAAAGTCAGCAGTTTGTTTTGGGTTCTGTTTGAGCTAAGAAAATAGATCTGCTTTCTTTTGTTAAAGTTGATTGAAAATCTTGTTGTCTTTTTGGATTTTTTTCCTACAGGGTTAACTTTTAACTTAATTTAATTATTTTTTTTTTTTACTTTTAACAGGTTAACTGTTTCTCAAACAGAAAATTTAAATGTTTCCATCCCTTATTCAGAAATGTTTTTCGAACTAATGCTTTAAAACGCTTGGTTGTTAAAACTGTGGGACTGTCTGTTTTCAGTGATTTAGGAAATTGGAATCTATATCCTTTTGCTGCAAAATGTAAGTTTGTGGTTAAAATGAAGCTTAGGCGCAATTTCACCTGAAGAAATGATTACTTACCAACATCCGCCTCCGTCACAAGCCCATCAGCTTTGAACCACACCTCCATGAAGCCCAATAAGCATCCTTAGTTCATCTTAAAAGGTCTCCAAATCCACATCTCAGTCTGCTACCCAAAGCGCCGTCACTTGTTATGCTATGTCGGACTTCGATTCAGATCACCCAGATTCAACCCACCCCCATCCCCTTCTCCACCATAGTAGCTAAAGCCTAATCATTTCTCCTGGACTCTTACTGTATTCCATGTCTCATATCAACTTGTCCGGCAGAACACCGCCATGTTGAGCCTGATTCTGCCAAAGGTTTTTTTCCAAAGGGGAGTTTTTCCTCTCCACTGTCGCTTCTGACTTGCTCACCATGGACAGGTTCATGCAACCTGTGTTATCCAAGCTAGACTTCCATCTTCCAGGTCCCAGAGTGAACCACTAGTATCAGCTCACGCAGTCTGCTGGATCTCTCCATACAGCTCTAGCGTCACCAGCCAGCAGTCATGGACTGAACCTATTTCATCCACCTCCCCTCCACCATCAATTTCAAGCCTGGGTGGAACGTCCCTATTCTTTACTCCTGTTTATGCATAGCAAAGCAAAACACATTGCAAATGTTTCCTGCCAAGGTCTGAGTGCTAAAGACTAAAGTAATTCTTCAAATTGTATTTTCTTTCCGTGTGAGTTTTTCAGATTGAACTAACAATTACTTATTACTTAAGAATTGGATAATAGTCAGAATGAAGAAGTGTGATGACAATTAGTCCATTTGTCTTTCAGCAGCCTAAGCCTATAGCATCATTACTATAGAATAACAGATGACCAGTATACACAGAAACAAGGAAGGTTTCAAAGATTTGTTAATATATAGGTATTTGTAAAAATACAATACCATATGCATACCATAGACTAATGGGTTTCTGAATGTATGTTTAACTGAGTGATTGGTTGGCCTTCATTCAACTTTCTGTCTGAATGGGTATTTAATTCCATGGCCTTTCACTCCTTTTTATTCTTTACATCCAGTGCTCTTATTCGTATTCTGCCCCCCAGCTCTCACCCACACAAATAATACATGAAATTCAATATTGTATTCAGAAATCCATCACTTACTGTCGGCTAAAGGACAATGTTATGTGCCAGAGTGGTGACTTGTAGCTCAATTTTACGGAATAATAACAATGAGCAGGCAGAGGTTGCAAAGGTACATCATTAATCACAGTATAGTGCTAACATTTGTTTTTTTCCTGCTTGAAAAATATCCATGCCCAATCAGGATAATGAGTGCTTATTTCTGTTGTGTTTTTCAGATTTGCAAAGGTTTAACTTCTGCTTCCATAGATGGAGGATTTTTCCATCAGAATGGTTGCTGATTATTACAAATAAAACATCTAAAATTACCAGTTATTGATAGCTAGTGAAAGGAAGCCTCCTGCTCCCTTTTCCTATCTACTTCCACATACTTCCTGCAGTATGTGGGTAGTAATAATCACATAATTGCGGTTTATGGCAACTCCTGATGCAGTTAGGCTTTACCTTATGTGTTTTTACCAATATGCATTGATCAGATGGCCCAATTGACTCCCTGGTTTTTCCCAACATGAACTGAACCAAGGTGAACCAAATGGTGAACAATTAAGCCCACCTCTTGGGCTAAGTGGACCAATTACGCAATTATGTAAACTGCTGAATCAGCTCATAAGTGGACTGTAATTGGTTTATTTAGTTAGTAGAATCAGTCTCCAGGGGTGTGAGATTTTCCAACTTAAATATTGCCCAGTGTCTTATTTTCAATTAGCTGAGTATTAGAAATAGACCACTACACCTGCAACATATTCTCATTATCAGTTCGTATGAAATCGTACGAAAAGTTATGCACAGTATTTCGTACGTTTTTGACGTTTTTCCTCGAAAAAACAGATCAGTGCGCATGCGCAGCCAGACAGACGAAAAAAGCAGATCCTCGGACGGACGTAAAACTGGGAAAAACAGTGCAATAATTACTTCTTGATGTCTCTAACTAGGTTGCTTGCTGTTTTGTATCTTAGGGTTAGGGTCAGGGTTAGGGTTAATTGTATGTGAAATTCTATGTTATTTAATGGTGCATAAGATGTGCATGCGCAAGGATATCTTGTCTCGAGGCAAGATGTAAAAATACGACGAAATACGACGAAAAAAACGTCAAAAACGTACGAAATACTGTGCATAAACTTTTCGTACGATTTCATGCGAACTGATAATGAGAATACACTGACACCTGTTGGTTGATTATATTTTGCCGATATATATATATATATATATATATTTTTTCTTGTATTGGCTAATACATTCATATGTGTGTCAGTTCATTAGCGCATTTAGCCGTCATGCCTTGAGGTCATGTAAGGTGAATGCATTGCCGCTCCCTCCAAATGCTATTCATGTTAGTGTATTCCTTGATTTACAATTATTTTGTTTAAATTGAGATGTGTGTGATATTTTAGTGGAACAGAGAAACCAATAAAACTCTAAAGAATCCGCTCAAGAAAAATGAGCAGCATATATTGCTGATTGGGTTAAACTAATATAAAAAATAAATCGATATTGGCATAAAAAAAAAAAAAAAAACTATCACTATTTAATTCAATTCAGTTCATTTATATAGCGCCAATTCACTATACATATCATCTCAAGGCATTTTACAGAGACAATTCAACCAAATCATACAGTCAAATTGATTCAGAGTTTCCTATCTATGGAAAACCAGTTGATTGCAGTGACTCATTGACTCGAAAGGCAATCCCTCACATCAAGCATGCTTATAGTGACAGTGGAGAGGAAAATCTCCCTTTTATCAGCAAGAAACCTCAAGCAGAACCAGGCTCAGTATGACTGGCCATCTGCCGAGACCGACTGGGGTTCAAGGAAACTGTAAACTGTTTCAAAAACTGTGTTGGTCGATTTCTCCTGATTGCAGCAGAGGGAGTTGGCAAACGACAGATGAAATGAATTGTGACGTATGGATCAGTAAAGTGATCCGCATGTTATGAACAATTCGTTTAGGACTCATTTATGACTGCTTTATATGAATGTCTATCTTTTGACTTAAAAAGTATCTTTCCTCCTTAAAAGCTTCAGAATTGTAAGTGTGAAGTTAAAGCTAAAAGAAAAAAACAAATCTGTTCTCTTAAGTGGAATGCAGTTGATTGTTGTAGTTATTTTTTTTTTTACATAGATTTAAGTTTCTTCTGTTTGTTTATTTTTCTTTCAATCTAATATCAATTCATAATCATACGACACATTGTCTTTCCAAGCTTTTTTATCTCAGTTAAAACACACTGTTAGAAATGATATACTTTAATGATTTTTCATTTTTAAAACTTATTTGGTTATAGGCTATGAGTTGAAATTGAGAATATTTTTCTTTCTGACAAGTGATGATATTTAAAGATGTATGAGACGGTCTTTTTTTTAATCTATTGGTCCTTCTTCACATTTTTTGGTGCGTTCTTGCCCTGCCTGTCTGGCCTGTGTGCTGTCTCGCTCTACATGTACCTGTCTCTTTCCTTCGTTTCCACCCAGATAAGACCAGTCTAGCTGCAGGCTGTTGGGCTGGTTAATTGAAACAGGAGAATTTTGAGGCTTGGCCAGTCAGCCTTGCGCTTCCCACCAAAACATCTCCAGGCTCGAGCTCACATGCTGATGATCAGACTCGCTCACAAAAAAACACAGTTTTTCTACTTATATTTCTTTCTCTCTCCCTGCAGCAAACTTTTTGCATTTCACATGTACAGAGCATCCTACATGGAGCAGTTTACCAGGCAGGATATAAANTACTTATATTTCTTTCTCTCTCCCTGCAGCAAACTTTTTGCATTTCACATGTACAGAGCATCCTACATGGAGCAGTTTACCAGGCAGGATATAAAACCTTTTCGCAGTTCTGTTGACAACATGTGTTCCATTGGCACTGATGGTGCAATTATGTATGTTCACGATGTGCCATTTAATTTTCAAGTTATTTAAAGCAGCAAAATTCCATTGCGATGCTTAAAATATTATTTTTTTTTTTTTTGATGCATTGGGAAACCAAACAGTCCACCCATACCCCTAAATTGTCAATATTTGATACCCTATTTAATGCTGAGGATAAATTAAAGCCCCAATGATTTTGACTATTTTACTCTCAATAGACCTGCCTTTCCATATTATGGACATTTGTATTTTATTTAGATAAATGTATTTAGAAGTTTTACAACATCTTTTGTTTAGGCTGTTCTTTACAACCTAGGTGCTAAAGAACTTGAGCCTTGAATGTTTTACATAGTATGTTGACCACACCTGATTCAAGTCAGTGCATGTGCTCCTTCATAAATCAAACATTCATAAATGTCACATCTTTGCAGCAAGGAGAGACCGAAAATATTCAGGACAGGACAGGGTTACTCAAGGATCAAGTTTAGGAACCACTGATTTAGGGTGTTTAATTACAATGCATTAAATTGCACAAAACAAATATGACCGTATCTGTTGTTTTTATTATTCTTATTTTTTTTATGTTTATTTGAATGAACCTAAATTGGAGCTAAACTTTGTTTGATGGTTTATTACCATCCCTCCTTTTCTTGATCACATACCAGAGGAATTCTGAGGGGTTCCCATCATCAGGGTTAGGGGAAAGCATTGGACACACACGAAAAATGCTGTTCAATTTGAGACTGTAGCAAAACAAACACTAAACATTGAACGTATGAAGCTCTGTTTTATAAATCCCATAACATATGAAGGTGTAGAAATTTGGATGTGTTGGACAAAATGTTCAACATTTTGTAGATGTACATTAGGGGTGGAACGGTTCACAAGATCCATGGTTCGGTTTGGTTCACGGTTTCGTGGTCACGGTTTTCGGTTCGGTATATGTTGATTGTTACCCCGAAATCCCCCCAAAATTAATGAAATTAATGAAAAAATCCAAAAAAATTAATGAATTGTAATTATTTTTAATGATTCGTGGAAACCCTGGATCATTTCCGCATGTTTTGCTGCTTTGAATTTAATCATCTCGCGCATGCCCTCTACGATCTCCAAGGAACTCAGAGCGGAGCGGACGGGAGCCACAGCGGAGGCTGCAGGTTTTGCTTTGTGCAGGCGGTATGGAGCGCAGCGCAGTGGAGCGCTGACGGAGTATGTGCGATTTCGGGGTTAGCATGACATGTT
>NW_015150515.1:414856-429700 GCF_000732505.1 Cyprinodon variegatus
TGTGCCTGTATGCCCAGTCATGCAAATAATTGTGGGCAACTGTATATTTCCTGTGAGTGACGAGGGACATCAAGAGGTGGTAGAATGCAAACTGCTTCGTGGTCCTTGGTTCTGCGTGTCAGCAATATTTAAATAGCGCTTACTATGGCAACTGTGATTGCACTTTTGATGTTGCCTAACTGTCAGGCCCAAGCTCTGAAGAGCTCTGCTGATAAACTGATACTGGAGTGAGATATGTTAAAGCAGAGATATCTAAAAGTATCAGGACACCAGCCTTTAAGAATTTGAATTTTAGACCTTGTGGTAGACATTGGATTGACCATGACAAGGTCTTGATCTCATATTCTTTTAGTCATGATTATCCTGGCTGTGTAGCTGCAGGAATCATTGGAGTTGAGGATTTTTGTCAAAGCAGAAACTTGTTGACATGAGTGGGGGAACATTTTTCCCCTCACATCTCTTTATGTTATTTGCTTCTTGTGCCCTCTGCAATGCCAAAGATAAGCTCTGTTGAAACACCAATAAATTGCCAGTGATAATCCACCAAACTTTAGGCAGTTGTTCAGAAATGTTTCTGGAAACTTCAGTATGTACATGCCATCAAACCCTCACCTGATCTGTTACTTTGTTGTCCCCCAGGGTCTGTTAGCTCATTTCATCATTGCATAAGATTTGATTCAAGTGAGTACATTACTATTGCCTTATTAGGCAAATGTGGCATAATTGCTTACGTCAGAATCTAGGAGACACATGAAAATTATTTTATACTTATAGAGATCTAGAAAATTCTAGTGGTCCCCTTATTGTTTTTATTATAGATTGTCATTCTATAATAGTGGATCTGAAAGGTTAAAAAAAAAACAGATGAAAGGAAATGGAGTAAAGGAATGAAAAAGTTGAGTTAGATTGCCGGATTATTCCAGAGATGGAAGTGGTAACTGATGGGGAATGAAATTCAGTATAAAAAGTTTAGTATCAAGCTAGGAAGACCATTTTATTTATTTATTTATTTTGCATTTTCTCTTCAGGTTTAAATATTAAAATTTTAATGCTTGTGAGAGAATGTTTTTTTTTTCCTCCCACCATTTTGGGCTTTGCAGCTTGACACAAAACAAGTGCACCCAATGGGATATGTAATGAAAACATTTCATATGTTTTAAAATAATGACAGGGGGGGCTGTCTTTATCCTCGTAAATGTAAATAATTTAGGTGTAATCTTTAATATCTCACTGTTTCTGTCAGGAACTCAGGCAGGGCTTTCTCTCGGTTTGTTTTGACAGGATTTATTGATAGACGTAAGGAATTTTTACAGAGATAGTAAACATCAATTTATCAACATAGATGTTCTTGCCTTTCAGTACACCTCATGTCTAACTGCGATCTGCAAGTCTTCCCTTCAGACTCAGCTGAAAGGCCTCATTGTATAGCTCAGAGATTTGGGTCCATAAGCAGCTCAGCCCCATCAATGATTCAGCCTGTCAAGATGTCACGGCCAAAATGCCAACAAAGAGTCCTGCTAAAGTCCCTAATAATCTTGCTGTGGTGGAGCTAACATCAAGGCTTAAGCCCTTGATCTGACTCCATTAACATCTCATCAGAGGTAAAAGCAGATAGCGCTAACAGCCAGGAACAGTCTCCAGGAGTTCTCAGCTGATCAAAGCCACTAATATGATGTTGAAGAAAAGCTTGCACACCTCAGTGGTAGCACACTTGGCTAAAATGACTCGCGGACTCTTCTGAGTAGGTACTGATTACCTTAGTTTGCCTCCGGCTTGTATTTGCTCTGTCTCTTTCAGATCTCTTTAGGCCTGTTCTTCATTCTTGTCCTTTGTTCTGTAATTTCTCCATAATTTTCTTACAATGAAGCCACACTGTAGCCTTCAAACATAGCACTTCTATTTTTAAAACATACCCAATGAAAGGTTAATGTTACATAAGCGCTACTCAAGTGGTGTTCATGGACAGAACGGAAGCTTTCTCATGCATTTAATGTTCTTCTCCTATTGAGACCAAAGACTTCTTTAGTCAAAGTCTTTATGTCTACATCACAATGGTAAGTTGAGGTATATATTTTCTGTTTTTATTCATCCCAATAAATCAGCTCTTAGCTTAAAATACAACAGAAGTTTGAAAAAGTAATCATTTGCAATACACAGGTTGCAAAAGTTGAGAATCAGAGATTTGTCCTGAAAACATTAATATAGTTTACACATTTATTTTTTCTTATGCAGAACTCTGTAGCCAGACTTAACCTTTCCAACTTTATTGACTAAAGCAATCAAAATAACTACACTTTAGATTTCAGCCCATAGCTTGAGCTTAAATATACTTACTCACTTATGAAATTAATTTTAGATTTAAAACTGAACTCATTGGTAGTGTATAAAATGTTATTCATTCTAAAACAGGATTTCCATATTATTATGATATATAAGATTAACATTTGGATATATTTTAGCCTTTAAACAATATATGTGAAAACCTGAAAGACATGACAAAGTCTTAGATTTTATTACCTTGTAATTATTTTTACAAATGCAAAAATGTGGAGATTCAAAATCTTAATAAATGCAAACATATTTTTGCTGGTATTCACATTTTGTTACATGAACTCACAAGCTACTAGATTGTCTTGTTTTCCACCCATCAGTAAGTTATAACACAGGACCTGCGATTAGTTGAATATCTTTGCCTAAATATGTTTTAATTCCACTATTACCTGAAGCGTTTTTTTGTAATATGTAAATACTCATAATTACAAAAAAATTATATATCCTTATATATATTTGTCACCCATGAGATGGGTATTTTTTCATCTACGCAATGCATGCTGGGTTGATGGCGAAGATTTATTGTGTGGCCACCAGGCACCTTGCTGTCATTTGACCAATGAGACCTTTCTTTACGGAAGTGATGCCAGGTTTGACTGACCGACACTTGCCCATGTATTCTATTTGACCATTAAGATTTTCACGTTTTGACGTTTTTCACAAGAAGCGTCTGAGTGGACTTTTCATTATCTTTAATTGTGAGGCGATGCCAAGGTAACTGACTCTGGCTTCAGAAATTGTAGTTCCATCAGCTGCAGCTTTTTGTTATGTTAAATTATAAATCATGTAATTTCAGGGGGAGCCAGTGCAATGATTTAGAACGATAAGGCTATTAAACCTGAACTTTGTTTTAGCTGTTCTGCAACATTTTTTAACAGAAACCATGCAGCCAATTAAGTTCCAGTACCAATATTACTGTTTAATTGAAATGGCAATATTTAGGAACTATTTCCAATTCTAAACAGCTGATGTCTTATCAACAAGAGAATAAGGTTAGGGTAACATTCATTAACAGCACATGGTAATATTAAATGACAGATGATATTAAAGATCGGAGTTTAATGTAACACTTATGGATTCAGGGGAACATAATCAGCTCAAAGTGATGCATAGACTAATATAAGATAAGATGCACTCATCTTCTGTTGTCTGATCTTTATCTGATGGCATTCTCCTTGAGGACTGTCTTTATACTGTTTTTGTGCTTAAAGTATGACATATGAAAAGCATAAATGATCTCAATAGAGTTAAACATGCTACTTACATTTTGATTGGCTGCTGATTTCCCTGAACCTGGGTCTGCCAGTAGTTTAGGAACAAGTTTAGTGGAAAAGGTCCCCTTCCTGAAGAAACTCTGGGAGTTAATTCTTTGTCTTTTTGAAACATTTTTATGTCACGACATTGATTCTTCCCCAGAATAAAAATTTCTGTGGGAGAATCAATGTCTACATTAAAATGATACTGTCTACAATATTCTTAATTAAGCAACTTCTTGCTGCAGAGACAGGGGAAACCTCTAGAAATGCCAACCTGTTGTAAACTGTATGCGTATTGCATCGCCCGTCCAATGTGCTGTAAGTGCAAACAGTGAAGTAATAGAACATTACTACTTTTTAACCTTGAAGAAAACTGACAAAAGAAAAAAGGAGTCAATGTGTTGCAATGTACCAGTAATACCTTACAACAATCAATACCATTCATATTCCTATTACTGTACATAGGTGAAGTTGTTTAAGATGTACGGTAGGTCAGAAAATTTATACTAATTTGATCTTCTCATATATAGATCCAAAATTGTCCATCTTTAACTGTCCTCTGTCTTTTTATTTCTACTTTTCTTTTTACTAATTTTTTTTTTTCCATTTGGACCATAAATATTAAAAGTACATTCACATGCAGCTCTGGTTAATTAGAGCTTAGTGGTTGCAGCAGCAGCAGCTTCATGCTGACTGATGACACACCAGTGGGCTTCTCTCAGGCCTAAATTAATGACTTTTGCCTAGGATATGCTGTTTGCGTGCCCACTTGTATTGGAAGCTAACACTTACACACTGTTCTTTAAGCCAGATTTCTATTCTCCTTTGTCTAGGTCATTCTACTGAGTAAATGTTTGAGTTTCTTGGTCATTTGATTACACTTGAAAAGTGTCATGGTCTTATTTACAATTCTAAATGATGTGTTCAGAGTAGTTGATGCACCACACTGAACTCTTTGTAGCACTGATGGGGAGTGAATTATTCAAAGCGGGCTTAATCTGATTGTCAGTAGGCTGAATATTTGCCGAAGAAGGAAGATGAAAGCTTGGCACAACTCCATACAACAGGTGTGCAGTGGTCTGTAGGGAATCTAAAGACCTGGGGCCAAGGCGGAGCTCTGCAAGAGCTGGATTAATAATGAAAACACCTTTGTGCCAAGGCGTGTTGTAAATGTATGCATGCACATTACATTTTTTGCATTTCCCGGAGAGATGCAGTTTCTCAAAACTCAAACAAACTCAAGCAAATCGGTATATAAACAAAAATATACTATTCTTTATAGAACGATTTTTCTTAAAAATTTACTTGTTTGATCCATATATTTCTTTAAACAATCCATTGGAAAATGGGGGTTTAATGGGGAGGGAAGTAAAAGCAACGTACAGTAGGTGAAAGTTTTTGTTTACTCTAAAACATAAAGTCTTTGTGTAAGTTTAGAAAATAAAAAAAAAAAGAAATGGGACACTTTGCACTGCAGTTTGAATGTTACTGCAGACTGGAACAGAATCTGTCCAGATTATGCCAGCATTCCCCATGGGGTGATGAGAACGGAAATGGGTCAACGGTGGCTCACATCATCACTAAGTTATTCAGAGGGGTACGGAGCTTTGTAAGGACAAAATGTTTGGTGTTAGTTTATGACAGTGGGTAAAGATTGCTTCCACAGTAAATTTTCTAACTGCTTTTTTTTATGGTATATTTTTTATAGCCCAAACATAAAGTTTAAAAGAGAGCATAATCTTTCCTCATAAGATTTTAGAGACAGGTTTGGAAAACCAAGTCAAAGAATTGTTCATGCTAAAACAAGATTGTGGCTGCAGAAATACCCCAGGAGTGGGCAGTTAATTTACCCAAACATACATTAGGGTATTACTGATTATGACTAAGGGAGGGTCAGGGGTGCTGACAACTAAGATTTTACCTGATACAACTAGTTTAATCAAGTTGGCCTTAATGTTAGATTTAAAAACTCATAATCACTTAAAAATGTCATTAATTATATTTTTCCTCAGTGGAGGTGGCCTTTTGTCACCTTTGCAATGCATGCTGGGGCCAAACAAACTCTACTGCTCTACTGTTCACTATTTTAGCTAGTGCTAGCAGCGTTAGCAGACGCTAATGTGAAATCAAAATCAATTCTGAAGATAATAAATGACTGTTTAGTGACAGTGTAATCCTTCACTTGGTGTAACACACATTCTAATATATCTGAGAAAGCTCTTTGTAGCAAAGCTCTCCATCTGCGTTAGCATCTCCTGGTAGCGGCATCCACTAGCTCCTTTGGCTAACTCTACCCTCTTCCTCTGTTTTTTCCTCCTCATCATCATCTCTTCTGATTTCTACATCCTCACAGAATTTAATGTGTTCTGATTCAAACAGAAATTTTATTATCCAATATCAATGTGAGACCAAATTGTTATAATAGTATATACCTTTATACAGGTATTTTTCTCTAATTTAAGCAATATTGTAGTTTTTTTCTGTTCCCTGAATTCCTGTCAGACAAAACAAAAAGAAAATGCTCGGTATAAAATGAACTATATAAAACCTCAAAGAAACAGTGAATATCACTGTCTGTAAGAAAGCATACACCTTTTAGTTAAAAAGTCAAGTTTAATTTCAATTCAATTTCAATTCAGTTTATTTATATAGCGCCAAATTCACAACACATGTCATCTCAAGGCATCTCAACCAGATCATACAGTCAAATTGATACAAAGTTTCTATCTAAGGAAAACCAGTTATTTGTATTGACTCATTGACTCAAATACAATCCCTCACACTAAGCATGCTTGTAGCGACAGTGGAGAGGAAAAACTCCCTTTTAACAGGAAGAAACCTCCAGCAGAGCCAGGCTCAGTGTGAGAGGCCATCTGCTGAGGCCGACTGGGGTTGAAGTTGAGTTTAGAAAGTCTGTCGACATTTTCATGGATCCTGTGAAGGGAAACCAGCATAGTTTACTGTAGTTACTTTACATGGTCTTAGATGTAGGACCTTTTCCTACTATTTAGTCAAATCTGCATTGAGTTTGATGAATTTTTCCCAGTGAGCTTTATATTCATTATCACAGACTTTTTCCACCCAGGTTTTTTCCCATTCCTCCCTATATTTCTGCATCCTTTTTCTTTCGTCGGAGGAGTATCGCTATGTGAAGGTATACCGACCCCAAAAGCAGTGTCAGCATTTAAATTAATAGCCATACTGCTCTGTTGTCTCCCACTGTCTTCTCCGTGAGCAACACTTGGCTCGACCAATGGGATGATGGTATTCTCGATCGTTACATATATGTTGTCAGCTCATTGGTTACAATGCAGGACAGGGCCCCGGAATAACGTTACCATAAGTTTTTTTATCTAAAGTGCCCTCGTTCTTGATTTTCCATTTTACTCTCACAGTAATACAGAACAAAGTATGTTCCTTTTCCACTAAATACGGGACAGGTACTTTTATTTCTAAATACAGAAAGATAAAATTTTTCAAGGAACAGTTGGCAACCCTAGTCTGAGTATTTACCCTATTTACAGAGAAGCAATGGCACATAGCAATACCAGAGTCTCTTAAAGAGACACTACACAATTACGACTGTTACAACTTGTAATCGTCAAAACTAAAAGGGAGCAATATTGTGATCACAAAAGATTTGTAAACAACGGTATAAGTAAAATGTCTTCATGCAGCATCACTCAGAATTGTCTAACATTTATTAAAGGTTATCATCAAACCAATTAACTAAATTTCTGTTTGGTGGCCCCATCTCATTAGTTGTTCTATTCAATGCTTTTGTGCTTTAGATACCTAAAGTCTGTAATCTTTCATCTTCCTTTGAGATATAATATTCTTTTTGCTAAACCTGCCAGTATCCCCTGGTTAATTAGGGAAAAATAAAGATGAATTGACTGAGTATTGAAAAAAGCAGAAATGATTAGAGAAGAAGAAATGCAGTCTCAGCAATGCTTAAGAACTTAATCAGAGGGAGAGTTTGCTGATTGAATAATTTAGCTCTTGTTTTTTTTTTCTTTTACATTTGAGTTGCTGTTATAACTGTTAATCGTGTATTTAAGAGAAAATTTGCTATCTTCTTGCTATCTTCTGAAAATCAATATAGATATTGCAGATTAAGATCTTTCCCACATAGACCCCAAAATAAACTAGGCTGATTTGATCTCTCCTACAGGAATAAATTGCCTTTCAAAGACACTCTATTCCAATTAAACAGTATTTTCAAATGTAAAATGATATAAAAATTGTTGTAGGTGTTTATAAACCTCTTAAATAGGGTAAAATCCTGCATTATTAAACCATGTAGGATGTAAAACTCATGAGCTGTTTTTCTAATGAGCTTTCAAACCTAACTTGACCTCCTCACTGTCACACTCCAACCTGATGGTTTACCCAAATGAGATGATTCGAGCAATGCACATTACCAGTTGACTGCCTTTATGTGCGCACTCCATTAAATCGCTCCTCCTGGGAGGAAACCTCAAAGAGAGATTTAATGGGCTTAAAAAAATGGAACATAGCAAAACCAAAACAAACTCCCTGTGGAATCTAAACTTAAGTGTTTACAGTATCACATTTTTCATCTTTGTCAAAAAAAATCAGGTTTTTAAGCTGTGAAAACAATAATTTCTTATAGATATGAAATATGCTTGATCATGCTATGATGTTTGTTTGGTTGTTTTAATTATTGATTAGGAATTATTCTGCAAGATGTGGGAATACGTGTTTTTTCTTCCCTTTCATTTGTTTAAACGCAGCTCTTCTTCTAGCCATGTGAAAGAGTGTTGAGAAGTGTGTGTTTCACTGTATAGATACAGGCTATTGTGTTGAGTAGTTTTGTGATGGAGCTTTTTATTTATTTAGTCATATGTTTATTTATTGATGGAAAGGGGTTTGGGGAGCCATTCTCGATAATAAAATAGCGCTTTAACAGCGATCCAGTAGGATTGCCTGACACATGGTGTAAGCTTTTGGGTTTTTTTGTGTTTTTTTTTTTTTTTTAAATCTAACTACTTAATCTTTTGTGCTTTTCTGATGACACAGATCTAAAATAATTTTAGCACAAAGCTCTGATCAAGCACAACAGATCAATAACTTATGTTAATGGCTTTAGTAAAAAAAAGCATCGGATTCCGTCAGAGTTTACGATCAAATGTTTCAGATCAATTGCAGTCTCTAAAGAATGCGTTGTGCTAATTTGTTGTCAGCTTTAGAAAAAAGAAAAATACATTCTAATAAATAAAAGAAGAGGAATTTTACGCTGTTTTCAATTTTTGCTAATTTTGTTAATAATTATAGAAATACAGAAATAATATATAGCAACCCATCATTAGCGTTAGCATAAAGGACCTTCTTATTGTTTCCCCTTCCTCAATTTATATGATAAATATCACAGCATAATAACAAATACTGTGTCTATATCATTAACAAATCAAAGAAAACATTAACAAAGAATAACAAATGGACAAATTGACAATGCAGGTGCTAAAATACTGATGTTGACCTAAAATATCAGCTGATCGATACAGTATACGTCTATCTTTAATAGCAACACTACTCAACCCATATATATGTAGCTCAAAAATACTTGATAAAAACTGTCCCATTTTTTTAAGGACTTTTTAATGTTTTCATTAGGGATTTCTCGGTACAACTTTTTCCTTCCAAATACTGTATGATACAGATATTGCAGCTTTAAGTATTGACAGTTATCGATATTTACTCAATACAATATCAGCATATAATGTTAATATTTGGAATGTTAGAAAAGTTTTAATAGTTTTAATAATTGACATTAACTTTAAATTAAAATTGAGTGCTTTGAAAAGCTACTTTACATCCAAGATTTTAGATCCAGATTAATGTATTCAGGTTTATATTAGCTATGTTTTTCTTTAGATATATCCTAAGATATATTAAACAAACATGAACACCAAATTCCCCAAATTAAAGTTTTCCCTTCAAGATTAAATCAATTCTGTTCAATTTTGTTTCTCTGAGATCATGCCCCCTTTTTTTTTTTTTTTTTCTTTTCTTCTCTTGTATTCAAACAGCATTTCTGCTGTCACGTTGAAGGAGTGTAGGGTAGAGAAAAACAGCAGGAGCAGGGTTGAGCCTTGCTTTAATTTTAGATGGTCTGTGATGGAAATTAAATCTCACTCAAGAATTAATGGCTGGGGATCAGGTTGAGCCCCAGGGTCAAGATCTGCTATTCACAAAGCTATTGACTCGGCAGCACTCCACTCTGAATCACATCGGGTTTAATGATGTGTGTGTTTGCAAATGCATGTCTGGTGTGTGTGTGTTTGTGTGTGCCACAGTGAAAGGGTGATTTATAAATATGAAGTATTTATATGTAATGGCATGGGTCTATGATCGCTCTATACCCATGTTGCTCTTGCCCTGAAATTTAGTACATTGCTAAATAATGACATAACGCAACTGAATATATTTCAGTACTTTCCTTTATAAAAAATGAATTGATAAATGATTTTTTTTTTTTAGGTTTCTTGACAGTATTTGCAAATCTTTACAGTTTTCCTTTTTTTTCCTTTTCTCTAGGTTCCCAGATGCTGCTACAATCATGGGACCAACACCTACATAAATCTTCCTAAGGCTTTGGAGGAGTGAGACGTCATGGGGAAATTATGAACAAGGCTTAAAGTGCAGCTGACACCTTTTAAAGCTGCTGCAACTTTATATTTATTTCTGTTTTAGAACACCAAACGTGTGTCTCAACTCAAAGTTTGTGGAGGTTTCCCCAAAATCTACATTTTAGTGACCATTTAGTCGAAGGCACAGAACTAAAGGGTCTGCCATTATAATTTCCCCCCTTCTACTCTCCTGCTACTTGTCAGTATCAGAGACACCGACTGATGGAGAGACAAAGGAAAGAGTCAGGATAAGGACAAGCCAAAACATTTTGGAAGTGAAGGAAAAAACTGCCGACTGGATAATTGGAGGAAAGTTCCTGCAAGCATCTCTGTTTTATATTGCCTGTTTAGCATTTAAAAATCTTTTTAATTGCTTATCTAAAGGGAAGTTGGGGCTTGGCTCTGTGGCTCATCGGGCCAAGAATAAATTAAAAAAGAGAAAAATAGCAAATTTTAGTATGACAAGGGTGTTAAGATTCCTATGTTGGCCCCTGTGGCCCTTGGCCTTTTTCACCATGCTAGCTACGGTGGACATGCTGGAATTTGGTGGGGCAACAGGCCAGTATGCACGTTATGGGCGCTGGGAAGCTGGATCGGTGGGTGAGCTGAGCTTCAGTCTGAAGACCAATGTCAGCCAAGCCTTGGTGCTCTATCTCGACGACGGTGGGAACTGTGACTTCTTGGAGCTTCTGATTGCTGGTGGACGTCTCCAACTGCGTTTTGCCATCCACTGCGCCGAGCCAGCCATTCTACACATGGAGACACTAGTGAATGATGACCGTTGGCACATGGTTTTGCTCACCCGCAATTTTCGTGAGACTTTGCTAATGGTAGATGGAGAGACAAAAGTGGCGCAAGTCAAATCAAAGAGGAAGGAAATGGCAGTGGTCAGTGATCTCTTCGTGGGTGGGATCCCTCTTGACGTGCGCCTCTCTGCTCTGACCTCCAGCACTGTGAAGTATGAACCACCCTTCATGGGCTTAATCACCAATCTGAAGGTGGGGGAGATGCCACCTACACTGTTAAACAGCCAAGGCATTGAGAGTGACTTGGAGTACCTCTGCACCAAACAAAACCCATGTTTCAACGGAGGGTTCTGTTCAATTCAGTATGGAGAAGTTCAGTGTGACTGTACCCACACTCGCTTCAGGGGGAAGTACTGCAAGGAAGGTAAGAACTTGTCTCTTTGTGTCTACTTTGTGTTAGTTTGATCAATATGGTTGTGTTAACCAAAGTTAAACAAAGTCTACAGAGTCTAAATAAATAAAAAACTTACAATGTTCCATATGACAGATTGCAGGGAGAACCTTGCAACTTTAGAAGAGGCCTGAGTTTTTACTAAAAACAGAATTTAGATAAATTACTGAAGGTATTTGGGTAATTAAAAGAAATGATCAGACGTTCAAATGCAAAGTTACTTGCACACCTCAGTGGGGTCATCAGATCCTGTGTTGCATCATGCTTAGAAGTTGCCACCTTCCCATCCCTTCATGTGGCCCTCAGATTAGCTCAAAGAACAAAGCATGAAATGGGTTTCCATGGCTGAGCAGCTGCATTAAATTCTTGCGGTACAAAATGCAATACAAAGGATCAGATGGAGTGTAAAGCATGCTGCCACTTGACCGCAGAGTTCTGGAAAGATGATATTTGAAAGGACACTTCTTGTCTCTCCCTCTGGCGATCCGATGATAGTGTCTGGGTTTTACAGCTGCCAAAAGAACGGAGCTCACCTGACAGAGCTGAGTCAAGCGTAAAGTTTGATTCAGAGGCTATAATGGTGTGTGGCTTTACTATCAGATGTTGGACTCTACCCCTTGGTTCCAGTGAATGGAACTCGTAATGCTGCAGCATACTAAGACCTTCTGAAGAATTTTACAATGTGGCGACAGCTTCAATAAGGCCCCTTTAGTAATAAAATGATTGTACAATAGAACTTGGCCCACACACAGTCAACTTCAACCTGAGTCAAAACATATGGGATGTTTTATTGAAGTAGAGGCTCCATACAGCTCACCATTTTATTCCTGACCTTATAAATGCTGTCCCAGAAGAATGGTGAGATATACCCTAAAAACACATTTTTAAAAGGCATTCAAATGTACCTGTTTAAATAAGTGTACTTTGGTAATATAAATTATGTATTGGCTCTGTACTTATAAACAATAAACAAAGTGCGACCTAAAAATAAAATGTGTTAAAGTCAAGGATGCTGATTTGTCTTTTGGGCAGGTAGATCCTTTGTGCGTGTGTTAAATATAGCATATTAGTCCCATAATATATATTTAGAAAGAAGCCTCCTAATATTAATAATGCTTAAAAAATCTACCAGTACTTGTACTGTAAGTCTGGAACCTGTTATTTTTTTAGGAATTTACCCTTTTAGCAATATATTTGACATTGCACACAGTCAGGGGCTGTTTTAATATTAGTCCAGTACATCAGTTAACAAGGTAACAGCTTGAGTACACAGGTTGTACAAACAGACATCAAAAATATTGGACTTAATCATATTTATTGATACTCTATTACCAGTAGTGGAAAAACATGGTTTAACCAACCTAATTGAAACATTAAACCATAGGAAAAAAATAATATTTCTCCTGATAATATCATTATTTGTGAAGATAATTAAAATCTTTAGCTTTTTAAATGACAAGACTTTATTGGGTTTTGTTTAAGAAGATAATTGACAGTTTTTAAGTATTGCGTATATTTAACATTTATTTTATAACTACAGTTATTGTGAAAGAAGGAATCTATTATAAATGCAACGTTCTGGATCACATAAAAGATGGACTCTTGGCTCTGGGCTGTATTTTTTTTCCTTTCTTTTTCTCACCTATTCTCTTCTCCTTTTATTCCTTCCCACCTCTCTGTTCCTGGCGACTGTCCTACTCTTGCCTTCCTTTGCTCTCGGGTTGTCAGCTCATGTCAAGCTTGGTTCTGGTTTAAACCACGGGCTGTCTCCTTGAATGACACATTGTATTTCCATATCTGTGGTTTCTCCTTATTTTTCACCTTCATCCATCTTTTTGTTTCTCTTCATTGTGGGAAAATATTTCAAACTTGCCTCCTACCCTCTCTTTTCTTTTCTTCCTAAGGCCATCTGCTCTCCACCTCCCTTCACCTCACTCCTTGTCTGCTCCTCTTGAGGTGACTCCCTTACTCCTCTTATCTCTTTACCCTTTACCTGCTGTCAGCACTTCACAGTCCTACCTCTCCTCCCTTTGCACTTATCTCCCTCCTCTTCTGCTTTCATGTGTTCGAGTCTCCCCATCTTACTTGTGGATTCTCTAATTCTCCATGTAGCCTTGAGGAATTGGTCTCTCCATCTTGATCGTTTGTACTCAGGGTGGGGGGTACGGTTGAAAAGCTCTTCAACCCTCATTATCAGTTGCTTATAAATGTTGCATTATCACTTTCAGTATAATCAATACACTCAGTATCTGGTAGCTTCTCTCATGTGATGAAATGACTTGTAATTAGTGCTAAGGAATGCAGATAACTTCATCGCCACCGGATAGGTACTAGCTGTTTGAAGTGATGCTTTTTTGTGCTGCTCAGTTTAATTCTGACAGCGCTGAAAAAGAGATCCACCCAAACAAAATAGTTTCTACAAATTATTTTTTATTAGCCTTAGGTAATACAACTAAAACTAGCATCATTAACATCAAAGCCTTTTTAAACCATCTTGGACAAGATGGAGATGTCATTCTGTCACTTTTTTCCTTGAACCACACTTACCATTCACTTGTTTATCAATTATTGCAGCTGATTAACGAGTAAACAAATGGTGTTGCTGTAATGCCAAAAGAGACCTACCTGGCATGTAGGGTTATTTTGTCCCCTGTGTTTTTTCTTCTGTTCAACTTTCAGAATCTCTTTTATTTCATGAAACCTCTCTCCTTTCTTTGTGGCCATCTTAGATTGCCTTCTGGTGAGAAAAGAAGCTTGTACTGCTGCCTGTCTCTTGGCTAAATTGAGAGTGGAATATCAATGTAGAGGTAGAGTGACTGCAGGAAGCATTTGCTGTTTTAAAGGGAATGAAAGGGGAAAATTAAAGAAGACGATGGTGTGACAGAAAGAAACAAAAGAAATGAGGGTTGCACTGGTAACATGGAACATTTGAAAGGATTTTCCTCAGTTGCTTAGATTTTTTTAGGGATCTTTGTAAAAAATTAGAAACATTTACCAAATATATGCATAGAGGCTCCAAGTTTTTTGGTCGAACAAAACTAAAACATTTCTAACATCACTAAAAGCAATTGGTTAATGAAACTTGACATTTGTTATTTCGGCCAAAAAAAAACTAGAAGGAAGAGCAACACTGAATTTAACAAAAATGAGAAAGAATAAAGATACAAAAACATTGTAATCCCATATGTTTCAGAAGTAAAAAAAGAAAAAGTTTTTCTCTAAAATAACAAAACATTACAAAAATTGGTTAATCCAAAAGATAGAACACCCAAACCAAAGCTGATTAGTGTTTGTCAAGTTTCAGTGCAACAAAGACTGTTTAGACTATTGTAGAAAGCAAACAACAACTACAGAGACATCCCAAGTCTCCCTGATATCGATAGTTGTTCAACTCATGTAGCCGATAA
>NW_015150515.1:430264-433125 GCF_000732505.1 Cyprinodon variegatus
GATATTCAGTTTTAAGGCCGATACAGGCCGATACCGATAGGGGGCCGATTATATCGTGCATCCCTACTAAGGACATTGAGCAGCTGTGATTCTGGTCTACACTTGAACTTTCAGAACAAAGAAGACAGATTTGACAACCAAAATATACAAATCTTGGACATAGAGGACAGATGGTTTGAAAGAGGGCTAAAGGAAGCCATCTTTGTTAGGATAGAAAAGCCATCACTAAACCGAGGGGGAGGATTGTGGTTTTAGTTTTAAGCATTTACAACTTGGTCCTTGAACTCATTCCAAGGAAATTACACAACAAAACTCTTCATGATTTGAATGGCAAAACACAAAGCCATAGTTGATCTTTACTGCATACGCCATCCTAGAGTCACTCACAATATTAGGTGCAAATCAGGGAGGAGGGGAACTCATGTCGCCTTAGACATAAAGCTGCCTTGGACGGCTGCTCCCTACATCACTATCAGAATCTGCCAGTGATACTGATGCCTTTGGAAAGTGCAGCATCTGGGTTTTAATCTGAAAGGTTGCTTCTGAGGCTTTTTTTTTATTTATCTGTTGACCTTGGGTGTTTATCATTTCATTTCATTCCTTTTCGTGGCTGGATTGGCTGAATCCATTCTATGGGTTAAATAAGTATTTGAACACTTATTAGCCTCTGGTACTATAATATAAGCCTATTGTGTGTAAATATTGTGTGTAAATGAATAGTGAAACTAGAGGTTGTCCCGCTTATTTTATTTTACATGGATAATTACCTTAAAACAGTTAAGGTGAGTCTGAATTTATATTTTTGGCTTCATGGAATGAGCCTTATTATTCACCTTCTTAATTCTGGAGGTGCCCTGTTTTTTTTTCTTTCCCTTTTCCTTCAACTATTCATGCTTTTGAAAAGCACATTTATTAGAGATGAAATATTCGTGATGAGACAGCCAGTTTGTGTTCTCAGTGAAAGCAAGACTGAAGGTGGATGTTCGCTTTTTTTTAAAGCAATGAAATAAAAGCAGCGATAAGTAAAGGTTAAAAATGCTATGATGCTGTAAACATTTTCACAGCAAGATTTCATGGTCATCAGGAGCAATAACAGCTTTATACAGGTATTTTATTTATTTATTAAGTCTTGAAATGGCTTAGATACAAAACGTGACCACAACCAAGACCTACAAATAAAGATCAGAGATTGAGCCAAGACTGTGAGAAACTGAAAGCGACCTCCATCCCTGGTGTTGATAGATTAAACATGATCAAGTAAAGCTCCACTTATACTAAAAAAGGGCAGTGAAGCAGACAATTACCAAATATTATTACTACCTATTAATATTGGTCCTTATGCTCTCGTAATGTATTAACTTAACATATAAAGCATTGAGAGACAAAAGTAATCTACAGTACTTATGATGGGCCATTTTCCCTTATCATAAATACATGGTTGCACCCCTCATTGAAAAAAAAAATGTCAACCTAACAAAGAATTACGTACAGTCTTGAAACAATCCTGAAGGAAATTACAAATTGTAAGTATTACACCCTACTGTACTTACTTGCCTCAATCATCTTGCCAGATTCTGAGACTTTAGCTCCTATTTTAATAATGAACTCCAAAGTTCATAGTGTCACACATTTCTCATCCCTTTTGGCATAAACAGTTTTTTTAAACTTTATTTTTAACTGTTCAAACATGTGCTTTTAACACCTTCATTGCAGTATTGCCGACTCGCTTGGCTCTATTCCTTTTTTAGTCATTGCACATATGCAGTGTACGAATGCAGAATACATACTTAGTTTAAAATAGAGTAAAAATAAAGTGTAAAACACGAACATTAACACAAGCCTACAGGATGTCAGGAGTTAATACAAAAACCTTTTTAGTAAAAGGTAAAATTTGTAAAATTTTAGCATATGGAAAGCCCCCTTTAATCGTTAAAATCGTAAAATGTTAAAATGATCAATGTTAAATGAGAAACATGTCCTAAAGGCAGGTTTGGTCTATAGGTTTGACTATAGATCACAGTTTGTGTCAATAAGTGGCAGATACAGTAAATTGCTGAGGGAGTATTATAGGGATAGGTATTACTGTTCACCTTGGAACAGATACTGTACTGCGGCCCAGTACCTGGGAATCAAAGTACTTTTCAGTACCAAGTAAATGTCATCTAAAACACTAAGCTTATTTATCTGAAGCTGACAAAGATGATTGATCCTGCCTCATGAAGCTTGCCGAATATATGTATTATATTATTATATTAGTCTTGATACTGATGCTTCCTTAGATTTGAAGGATTTCGACCTCTGGTCTAGCACTTGGCTTCACAAATATTTTAATGGGTGCAATGCTGCTTTGATCTTTGTCATAAAATTTAACAAATTTTCTTTGCCTCTCCCTACTGTTTGAGAGTACATAAATAGGTACTTTGTTGCAGTGTTGTGCCTGAACGCGTTCATTGAACGTAAGTTCATGAACTCGTTCATATTTTGGGCGAACGTGAACTGAATTACTGTATTACTGCCTGATGAACGTTATTGTGAACTCGTTCATTCTGGTGTCTGTGAACGGCACGCTCTTTTAGTTCAACTCCGTTCAATAAGTTGCCAGATTTCTATAGAGCCCTCCAGGCAAAACCCCGGCTAAATCACACCATAAACAGGCCTTAATATATAGCGGGAAAAACACCCAATCTGGCAACACCAGCTACCAGCGTCGTAGCCTACAGCCGCGTGCGTCATCAAAACAAAATGCAGCGTGGAAGCCACAGCAGCGTGGAGGCGACCAAGCAGCAGTATGATCACTTAAAACAGGTTTATGACCAGGTGGTCGGTGAGGATGATGGCAACAAGTTTGCCATCATCCTCAC
>NW_015150515.1:433995-443564 GCF_000732505.1 Cyprinodon variegatus
AGGGGACCAGCCAAGGACCAGCTAAGGGCCCATCAAGGAAAGTGCTGAAATTTTGAATGGCTGCTACTGTACTTACTTCTTAAGACCAAGAATGTGAAATATATACTCAATACAACCAATAACTAATCCGCCAAATATTATTTATTCATTTTTGATGAAAAACATATTTCCCATACACCCCGGTAAAGGTGCTTCCAATGAAGCTGACATAATGCCATAATAATGATGTGCTGAAAAAAAAAAAAAACATTCTTCTCTGTTTTAATCACCCTATTAGAATCCAATTTGTAATGGTTAGGGGTTTGTGTTTTACTATTAGTTGTAATTAAAGAGGCTATGTGACTCTGTGGGCCATTGTTTTTTTAATCGATGCTGGACTTTGCCTTATTCTTCAGTTAACCTCTATATAGAATTGTAGGCAAGCTGTGGGTTCTCAAGTTAATCTAATTTATTTGCAAGTGACTTGATGATTTATATTGTGACAGTAATTAAAAAAACAGTCAACTAACTTTTTTATTGTATTTTATTTTTTTAAAGAGAATAACATCTTGAAATCCTGTAATTGTTCCAGATTTAAAGGTCTCATATTATGCAAAATTCAGTTTATAAACACTTTGTAAAAGTCATATCTGTCCTAAAGCCTATGTAGGAGATTCACTAATGAAAAAAAAAAATCCCCTATCTAACTGCCTTTCTTTTAACATCAACTGCTGAACAAAGTCTCATCTGTTTAACTATTGTTGAAAAAAAAAAGGTTTTTGGAAACTTTTAAAAATGATTCAGCAAATGGTCAAGAAAACAATTTAATTGTAATATCAAGCTGAAATGAAAATGGAAAAAAACAACTTAGATTAGCTTACAGTTGGTTTGAAAATATGTTAATCAGCGGTCAAGAAAAATAAATTTGACTTCTCTCTGTTATCTTTTCCCTGTCCCATGCATCTCATAAATTGTTTAATTGGTCAACTATTTTTATTTTAATGTTTTCATAAGTAAAACTGATTTATTGCAGCTTTACTCAATCATTTTATTTTTGAAAAATATTTTAATTTGAAATATGTCCACACTTGACTTTGTTTTAATTATTTCCAGCAAAGTTATTTTACCCACATCTGCAACTAGTTTACTTCTTTGGCAATGATTTTAACTGATGGTCTAATGTAGTTAAACCAAAAAGTTTGATCACTTCATGACATCAGTCATGTTTGCTTGTTGACAAAGCCGGTCACCAAATCTCAGCCCCTGTCCTTCTGCTGCCAAACCAAGGAAAAAAAGAGCTGGATATTTGCACAATCAACTGCTCATCTTTCATGGATCAACTTACTGTATATAAACGAATATATTCAGGTAGAGTCACCGTTAGGTTCAGGGTAGGAATAAAGTTTTAGATATTATCGGTCTCCTCATATTCAGTGACCTCTAAAGAGGGCAAGAGGCTTAACAGAGTTTAAACAAGGAACTGGATTATTGGTGATTATTGAATTATAAAAATCATTTCTCAAGTAATTTGGTAAAGTAATCAAACTTAAACCTAGGAAACAATACACAGACTATATAAAAAATGCCATTTGTGAAAACATAACCTTACAAAAGTCTTTCAGGCAAAATTAGACAAATATATACTAAAGATTGGATAAACTTAAATAAAAACTGTATACACAATGTTTCCTTTAATATTTAACTGTCTTTATTTTTCATGTTGTCTCCTTATTGTTTATTTATTTCTAAGTAAACAAACATTTATGTGTTGAAAAAAATTATCAATGGATAATTGATTACCCAAATAATCGATAGGTGCTGCTCAGCTCAGCAATGAACCTTATTGTACAAACCAGACATCTGTGTTTGTATCCGGAGCTTTTCTGTTTCGAATGTGTTTGTTCTTCATTAAAAAGTGAAGCTGAACAAACAACAAACTGAATTTATACACAAATAAGACAAGTGTTACTTTAACAATACTAGGAAAGGCAAAGCGAAAAGAAAATATGAAGAGGAGCAGATAGGATTTTCATCAAAAAATTGTTGCCATACTTTCTGGCAATTTAAAATGTGACAGCAATGTTTTCTTTTTTGCAGATCTGAAGTCGCGATTGCGGCCTTGCCCTTTGTTAAGATTCTGAGGGCCTTATAGAATATGACTTGATACTTAACTTTTAACATTACATATATTAAAATACATCTGAATTTGATTGTGTGGCTCTTTAAAGTGCTAAATTTCTTTTGGCTCCTGTTGCTGAACTGGATGGTCACTCCTGGTATTGATCAGAAGCAAAAAAAAAAACAAAAAAAACTTTGGAGTCACCAGTGAAGGATCCAGTAAGCTACCCCTAAATAGTTAGGTGGTCTCCATCTCACAACAAGAATTTATGACCTGAGGCGAGCCTCAGGCTGTAGAGCTGAAGAGAGAAACAGTTCTGTTTTTAGGAAATCCCACATGCACTTTTCTTATTGTCGGCTGTGTTGATGTTTTATGTTGTATCCTGAATATATGCTGCATTCCATGACAGGCACATTGAGCTGATTCATCAGCTATTCAAAGATTTAAGCTGCTGTTTTCATGTTTTACACAGAACATAAACTTGGAGCTTACTTGTCGTATAAATATATACATTATTTGTGTTGAATCACACCAACCTCACACTTTTTTTATTTCCCGACTTTGATGTTTGCCGTTAAGAATAACATTTTTCTTTAGCTGGAAACCAGTGTGAGTAATTGGTGCATGCTATTTTTGAGTGTGCAGTTGAAAATAGGAAGGTAACCTTTTACTTTTTAGAGTGTTTGAAACTAATGAGAGAGGTAGCCTATAAAACTTTCTGCAGATATTCCAGAGAAAGCCTCAGCAACAGCATAACAACAGAGGCCTGAATGCAATACATTTCTGTTTACATTCTGCAGCCAACTATACAGGTTGGCATTAATAAACAGAAAACCGCTATAAATTATCATTTATTATGAAATTATGAGTCATTAATTTTATATTTTTACTCATAAGTCCCACTGAGGTTAATAAACGTCTCTTTTAAATAGATTCCCTACCTTTAATCTGTTTATTTATTGATTTTTTGCTCTATTAGCTTTTATATTTAACGTTAGAGAGTGAAGACATACAGCTAAAGTCTGATTTCAGGACTTGAACTTTGGACAATCCTTTTAGTAGGTCTATAACAAAATCTGACAGAAAAACACTAATGCATTGACATTTGTTCTTTACCAAGTCTGAACTCCCTCTCTTTTGCGAGGCACAAACTTTCTTTTTAAAAGTGTTTCTTCGAAAAGAAGAAACAATAATTAGAATTAATATACAGCTATTTTTAGCACGCTTTGCACAGTGTACAATGGAATAGTTCTTGAATTAGCTGTTTCCTTTTGTATAAAATTATTAAATTACACTAATGCATCTGAGTTTATTTGGTTTATAAGTTTTAAAGTTAAACCAACGTAAACCAGTGAGGTTGGGTAAACTTATTTAAATAATTTGTTAACAATGAAGCCATTTCTTCATTGTTGCAGCTGGTTTCTATTGGTTATATCATACAAGAATACAAAAGAAAGTTTTCATTGATAGTATTTTACCACTTTCTTTTGTTTTAATAACAAAATTTGCAGTGCACCTTTACATGCTCCAGGTCATAAAATTGCTTGTAAAGGTTGGGCAACAAGTATTAGGTTAAGGTTACCATCAATTTTGTCCAGGCCTGTTTCATCAGTTTATTTATTATTTTATTATTTTGTTGAAGTATTGTTGAAAAGCAGTGTTTGTTTTTCATTGGTTTATTTTCATAAAACTAATTTCTGCTTACTTTTGTCATAATTTGGTATTTCTGCAATATTTTGTGGGTTTTTCTCTTTTTAAACAAGGGGTTCCAAGAATTTTAGCCAACTGTGTATAATTCTTTACAAAGTACAACTATGGAAAAGAGTTTGTTCATCTTAATATCCAGGCATTTAATTTCAATATTTACACTGTTATTTTGGCTGTTTTTCCTTAACCTTTGATAATTTTTATTTCTGTAGATGTGAAAGATTGTTTTAAAGCTACACTTCGTAGTGGTGGATATTTGTTAGCCTCGTGAGACCATCCTGATCTCGCGAGCTTTGAAGATTTCACTCGCTAATCAGTCTGGAGACTCTCCGTTAAAGAAAATTTGGAGCCGTTCACCAAACGAACGTCCAATCAGCGTTGGCTTTGAGGCGGGTTGAGGTGTGACGCAACGAGAAGCGCGACAGTTCAGTCTAAAGAACATGGCGGCTTCAGCCGATGAAACTAGCGTTAGCGTGGCTATCGAGGAAGTTTTATCGGAATTACAGAGTATTTCTTCACTGAAAGAAGAGCAAAACACTGCTCTGGAGGCTTTTCTCAGAGGAAAAGATGTTTCTGCTCTTCTCCCGACTGGTTTAGGCAAGAGTTTGATCTATCAATTGGCTCCTCTTCGTCGTCGCTCTGTTACGTCATATGCTTCGTTGATCTGATTGGTTTATTTGGCCCGTCTATCACCAACATAGGCCAATCAGCTAACCAGTATTTTCGCCCCTTCCCAAAATTACTTCAACGGAAGGTTTCCAGATGGATATGCGGAGCAAATCCATCTGGCGGGGTCAGGTTAGATATTTGTATCAGGAAGTAGTAGTTTTTTACCTTGCCTGGTATTTGTGCTTTCACAATCACTTCCAAATTTAACTTTTTCCACTCCTGCTTCAAAAGTTCAAGACCAACAGTGATTGGCCAAGGCCATATTTTGATGGCTCTGCTAAATGTTCCTCCTTTCCCTGTACAGATTTGATCAGATTAATAATGTGTAGAAGCAAACCTGGGTAGCAATCTGGCATCAGGTCAGAATATTGTTGTCTCTTTCGAGATCAAGAAGAAGTTGATTCTTTCCTGCTATCATAATCCTCATGGCCATGCAGGGGACCAAGACAGTTCGCCTGGTTGGCAAGGCCAACAATGCCCCTAACGACTCCCCACTTCAGAGGAATAGGCCAGTATCGGGTATTGCAGGCTAAAAAAAAAAACCAACGACTTCCCATTCCTAAGGGGGAGACCTTTTTGTCTGGTCTGGTTTGATTTGCATGTTTTCTTAGCCAAAACAAGGCTTTGTTTGGGCTACTCTATAAAGCTTGGAACTCAGTGCTATATCTGACATTTTGAATTGAAAAAAGCTTCCTGGATGGGAAGCGATACATCTTCAAACTTGGAAAACAAAGTCCAGTGAATTGGGTTTTTTTTTTAACTTTTTTGGAATGACTATGACCTAGATGACTGAGAATCTTCACCAGCATTAGTAGATCACATTTTAGTGATAAATGTATTTGCCTTGCACAACATTTCAATGTGACATTTAAGGAAGTATGTTGTTTTTCATTGGCATTTATAGAAACTCCATGGTTTACTTTCACACACACAGCAGGCATAAAGGTATTTGTTCAATGTAGTGCTTTTATAAAAACTTTTTTTTACTATTATTTCCCAGTAGTTTTATTTATTGCGACTCTAGCTTCAGTCCCAGTCCTTGAGGGCTAGGCAAACTTTACATATTAATAGATTAATGAACTGTAATTGAAGACCTATTCTTTAGAGGTTTGCTCAAACGAGTTCTGGTCTGGACATTTGTAAACCTGCCTAGAGTTACCCTGTACAGCTAAATCTATGTAGCCGGGGTTAAGAAGGATTCAGCTAGCTCTCTAACCGCCTACTTCCTATGAGTCACACACTTTTTCTGCTGATAAATTATTAGACAACAAACTTCAGAAGATTCTATCACTGCTGCCAACTTTTCAGTGAGGAAAGCCGCTATTGGCTTTCCTAAAAGTCACTAGAAGTCGCTAGATGAGGCCATATTAGCATATTTGGTAATACTTCAGTCCAGCTGTCAGAGAGAGAAATATCAGCATTAGCAAGACAGAAAGTGACACAACTACTAAAAATAAAAACTCAATGAGTGTCATGCATTCAATAATATTTAACTAAATCAATATTAAATGAAAAATTCTTGTTACATGAGAAAATTCAACTTAAAGACAGTTAAAAAATGGGTCTGAAAAGTGCTAAATACAAAGAAATCTGCTGTTGTATTTATTATATGATAAAACTCAAAAACAGTCCTGATTATCCCTTTTTGGTTTTAAGTGGATTGTTGCAAACTTTGCAATAATAAATTTTTTTTGTTCGATGTAACTTAATTTAAAGCCATGCAGAGTCACTTGGCTTTCCAATATAGTGAAACAACTACAGTTTGACTACAGATCTTTAAACAACCATATTTTACAAACAGTATTCAAGTCTGCTCGTTTTTGCTCTGTTTTGTTTTCAATATCTATTAAAACCATTGCAAATATTTCCTTCTCTAAACTTAAGCATGCTAAAGGAGCTGATGTTCACAACATAGTGATGTAACTGAAACACCATTAGTGTTGATTTTTTTCACAAACAAGGTGACATTCATTATTATATTATCTATATCTCCTGTGAACCAAGCTAGCGGTTTGACATTTATTTCCTTAATCAGCACTCAGAAAACACTGGCCCACCTATGGAGTTAATACAGCACAAGCAACATCAAATTACTCGGATATGTGCGTCTGATTGCTGATGTGCCTGCTGCTTTTACGCTGTCACTCAAGTTGCAGATTACTTGTGGCTCATCAGCACTTAGACAAAAAGAACATAAAAGTTATCCAGGAAATTATTCTGTACCATAAACAGCCTTGACAGTTATACCTTAACTCATGGAGGGACTGTAAAGCCTCTGATCGGCTCAGTTTGTGAATAAAAATAATAACAATTTTGTCAATACTGATTTTATATGATTGCCTTTTATTATTCCTAATCTATGAATGGATTAAAATTCCCCTGGAAATTAAACGTTATTGTCATGATTTAACTAAGATCTGACCCAAATGCAGAGAACCAACACAGAGAGACCAGGGAAAAGTTTAACAGATTTATTGAGAAGGATGTGATGAATCCAGTGTAGCTCTGAACACTGTTCAAACGGAACTGGAAAGTGAGGGGAAGACACTGCGGTTAGTTCAGGCTCAGTGGGAAATTTGAATCTTGAACTAGAAGAGGAGAAAAAGGTTGCTGACTCACTTTTCCAGAAAAAGGTTGTCTCTTATAGAATCCAGTCGGTTTAGGATGTTCCAGTGTTTGTCTTTTTCGATGGAGGGCGGGCAGGGTTTACCCAGAATGCGGTAGGTAGGTTGGAGAACGGAGAGGCTTACTGCCACTGAGATTTCCTGCGGTACTTGAACTGGTTGTTGTGGAGATGGATCCCCTGCTCAGAGAGAAGCCCCAAACGATCCTTGGGGAAAAGGGTTGACCAGAACCACAAACTTGAATCCTCAGGTCAGCTTGATTCTCAGAAGATCCTTCCAGGGGAGAGAAGGTCCGAAACATCCAGTTTGCAGGATGACTTCCTGCCGAGAGGCAAAGACAAAACAGCGAGGTTAAAACTCAGTTAGACAAAACCTCAGTTTGACTCAGAAAAACTCAGCTTGGCTAGAGTACCCAAAACTGGCAAGCACTCTGGCATTGAGGTAGTGGCAGTCAGCAGCCTAAGAGTCCTCCATTAATGAGGTAACCCTCCGCAGGTCTGTGAGGAGTCCAACCAGAACCAGGCGCCTCCTGGTGGAGGAAGGAAGAAAAACACAAAACAAACCACACAGACTGGAATTCTAACAGTTATTACAGTTTTGCATGCTGATTACTTTGTTTCTTTTAATATCTGTGACATATGCACCGTAAAAACTATTGCCTAGACTGAAAAGACAAGGAACTAAAAGTGAAATGCTAACAGATTTTTGTGAATGGGGGATACAATGAATTTACTTCCAGGAAAATCCAATGAGCAAAACGAGGGTGTACGTTTTCACATGGCAGTAGCTGTCTTACAGAAATAGTTAATAAATTGTTCAAGGATCTACTGACACCAGAAAAGTCCTTTGGGATGCTTCTTTGGTCTTTATTTTTTTAATAAGACTTCTTACATTCGCTTTACATTCACATTGTTCTTTTTGCAAGTTTACTATAACGCACTGATCTGACCAGCCCCACTGACTTACAAGGGGGTGCATATGGTAAGGCTAAGACCCTCTGGTCTGTTTCAGTGACAGTGCGGGATGCAAGGGTTAAATCTTGCAACATAATTATTTGTCATGCTACAACCCTTTTATGTAACCTTAATTTCCAGGGTTTAAAAAGATTTTTTTTTTTATTCACATATGATTGGTTGTAGCCTGAAATCGGGCTCTACCTTTTCCAGACTATTAGACAGAGCCTTTCTGACACTTGGTCAGATGTAACTCAATTATACTGAGTTAATTGAGGTGACAATTCAAACAGATCACACAGTCCGATTGGTTCAGATATTTTTACCTACGGAAAAACCATTGATTGCATCAACTCGTTGACTTAACAGCAATCTAACACAAAGCATGCATGCATTGACAGTGGAGAGGAAAAACTCCCTTTCAACAGGAAGAAACCTCGACAACAATCAGGCACAGTGTGAGCGGCCTTCTGTCGAGGCCAACCGAGGGTTTAAGAAAACAGAAGCAGGCGTACTTAAACGAACATAGAAGCACTGGTGTATCAAAACGTTCTAAGTTAGAAAAAGTTGTTGTAAACTAGCTACACAAGATGGTCTGTCTTGAACTAAAATAGTTGAGCAGAAAAGCTCTGAGCCATATTTTCATATCAAATGGATGAAAGAGAGTGTGTACAGTTATTCACAGTAAAGCTGACTCATGGCTATGTCTAGGAGAGAAATATGTCTAAGCAGTGAAAAACAGGTCCAACTCTATTATCTATAATGAAAGGTGTTGATGGCCACAGCCCAGATATTTTTTTTCTTTCCATGAGAGTGTCACAGCCAAACAGAAAGAAAAAAAAAAACAAAACAGATGTAGCTACTATGTGAGGAAAAGAAGAGCAAGCATAATGTTAGGGATTAAACTAGCAAATACTACCAAATTAAATAATAAAGATAGAATGAGCATAAATTATGAAAAATGTTCCCTATGTCCTTCAGTAGCCTAGGCCTATAGCAGCATAACTATAGAGATAGACCAGGGTGACTTAAGCCCCTCTAAATATAACTTTTGTCAAAAATTATGGAGTTTTATATCTAATCTTATTTATAGACAGATTTTCTTACCTTTGGGACTATAACTGGTAATTGGTTCCACATGAGTGGAGCCTTATGACTAAAATATTTTCCTCCTATTTTACTGGGTTCAGTTGTTTGGTCCAGACTAGGGTTTGCTAGACTTTATTCACACCTGCACAAAAGGTCTCAACCAAGAGGAGTAATAAACTCTGGTCTGTTAAATAAGAACAATTAAGGTAAGGCAAGGCAAGGCAAGTTTATTTGTATAGCACAATTAAGTACAAAGACAATGCAAAGTGCCTTACATGATTAAAATACAGGAAGATAAAACAGAATCAAAGCAAGTAGGAAAAAATGAAAAAATAAAATTAAAAATGCAGAAACAAAAAAGAATATTTAAAACAGTTGGACTAAAGAAAATATGTTTTAGTTGAACTGTTTAACTAGAACAGTCGAAGG
>NW_015150515.1:443965-447744 GCF_000732505.1 Cyprinodon variegatus
GTTGCAGTAATCAATTCGACTAAAAATAAACGCATGGATTCGTTTTTCCAGATCATGCTGAAACATTAGTCCTTTAATCCTGGAAATGTTCTTCAGGTGATAGAAAGCCGACCTTGTAATTGTCTTTAAATGCTTTTGGAGGTTCAAGTGTGAATCCAGGTAGGTGTGATAACACAGTAAAATGTACAACTCTTTAGGAGTGAATACATTACAAGGTCATCCTCACATGATCTAAATCAATTCACAAAAGCTAAAACAATTATACAGAAAAGGCTACTTTTTTTAAAATCCGCATTTCACATTCAGACAAGAGCTAATAACTCATGATGTACATGCCTATGATCAGCCAACTTTATTTTCACTTAGCATGCTGAGTTACGTCTAAATAGTGACAGAATGAGTTGTTTGGGTTAATGATTTTTACAAGTAACTTGTAACGTAAGTGAAAGGTTCATTACTGCCACCAACCAGACTAAGGTGTCACCAGGAATTACGATATTTTCTCTCTGGGTCTTGTAACTGTGCCATTACATCATTAAATTGATATCTTAATATGACATTTTTCTATAATTTGAAAATCCACGCAAACAGTATTGAGGACTGTACATCTTTGCCCATCCCTATGTCATATTACTATCACAAAATCAATGAACACTTCAAGAAGAGGCTTATAGCTTTAATCGATTGAAGATGGTAATATTTGTCAGTAGAGATGCAATAGCTTAAAAGCAAACCACAGTGTTTCTCCTTAAGCAAGTTTGTGTACGTATATGTATGATGGGAATAAGCAGAATTTTTGAAGGCATGTAGAGCAAATGGATCTTCCTTTATTAAACATCTGTAAATGGGTATTTAAACAGTCACTGTGCCCTCCTTTTTCCTGCATGCATCAATAATTGGATGACAGAAGTAGTTCCATAAATATACATCTCATTTCAGACTTCGGTGTAATCGATAAGGCAGTGAGATATTGTATTGCAAAGCTCAGTTTTCTTTCGACTTAGAGAAGATTATTGTTTATTCCATCATCCCACTTTGAAGCTGTCATCTTCAACAGAGCCCAACATTTATTCACAGCCATCTTTGTCAGCAAAAGGTCTTAATCACACATTTTCATAAACACACAAACATACTGACACACATCCTCTGGCATCACTGCTCACAAGCCAAGCAAGGAAGGCAAATATTGACTCACAGTCTTCTCATTAAATAGCTCTCTGACTGCTGAAGCCCAGGAAGGACATATAGTACACTAATTACAAATACAATATTGTCATGTGTAACATTTGCTGGTGTTAATGGTGGACCATTTATCTTCTATTCTAGTGTTGATCCAGCCTATTTTATATGAAACCGTTTGAATGATGGAATTATTTTAATAATTTGGGGGAGGGGGTCATTCTAGCTCAGGGGTCAGCAACCTGCGGCTCTGGAGCTGCATGCAGCTCTTTAGCCTCCCCCCTGTGGCTCCCTGGAGCTTTTTCAAAGATTTATGAAAATCCATTTTTTAGTTTTAATATGGTGTGCAGGTTGCAAACTAAATTTATGTTTTCCAATGCTTTAAACATTTGTATTATAAATAAACTTAAACAATAATTTGCGTCAAAGCCATAGATGTCAGGGTTGGTTGTGGTTTGGAGGACCCAAATGCAGAGGCAGAGGTGAATACTTGTAGTTTTAATGAAAATGGTTAACAAAGGCAGTCCAAAAAGTCCAACTAAAATGTAACAGACCAGAACCATGGAGACATCAAGGGAAAACACGTAAAAGGAGCCAGGGAGAGACGAGGGGAGACGACTACAGCGAAGACAGGACCAGCACCAACAGGAACCAACAAAGAGTGAGAGCAGAGGGAGAGCATAAATAGCTGACAGAGACAAAGGGAGGGCTGACGAGCTGACAAGGAGCAGGTGTGAGAGGAGACAACGAGGGAGCCAATTGGAAAGGAACACACACACACAAGAGGGCAACAGAGGACAACAGAAAAACATGAGAACTAACATAAATCGAGAATTTACAACAAAATAGGAATTAAACCAATAAAACTAGAAAACAAGGAGCAAAGTAAAGCACAAATAACCAAAACCATGACAATAGACATCAGTGATCATAACTTGGAACCAGCGTGGCGAGATGCCAGGCGAACAAAGCTGCAGGTGTGTCTCGGAATATGGATCCCAAAGGGAAAAAAGGAAGATTGCTGATGAGAAAAGAAGATTCAAATAGACTGAATCATTTTCTTTCATTATCAATGCTGAACGATTGCCTGCATTTTCACATTGTAATGAGAGGGTTTCAAAAAAAAAAGAAAAATTTGGAAAGGCATTTCCAATGAAGGCTAAATCTGCAGCCCACCACCATGCTGGGAGTGAGAGAAAAAGTGCGATTGCAGGATAAATTAGAGGAGCGCAAAGATAGATTTAAGAAGTGGATTGCATTTCCAAACTCCACTACTGCTGCTAGTTTTGTTACAAGCTTGGTTCCTCATGACTCAATAAACTCCTCCCAACAGAAACACGTCCACCATAGAAAGATTTTTTTATTGTGAATCTATAATTTCATCATTGCAAGAAAACTTAAACCGCGCAGTCAAGGTGGTGAAGCGGTGCGCGATGTTCGCTGTTCCTCCGTCACCTCAGACTACTATGTGACATTTGCTTCAGGATAAACATTTAATCGTGAATGCTTATTATATATTTAAGCCCATATAGTCCTTTTCTATAGTGGGATAAAACACTTAGAGCCCATGTTGCTATACCAGGCTTATATAAGGCTTTTACATTTTTGCTTTTTTGGTCCAATATGGCTCTTTGAGCAGTTTGGGTTGCCGACCCCTGTTCTGGATATTAGGAATTACATAAGATCACTTTTTATTCTCCAAAGATAGTTCATATGAAAAGAAGGGTTAATCTTGTTATGCTAGAAAGTTATGCCAAGTCCATACAAAGAGCAAAGCCTCTAGCCCCATTCCCTCTGCCAGTTGTTTTTACTCCACTGAGGAACGATTTGTTCAGAATTATCTTTCCAGCTTAGAATTACAATAAAGACAAGGCTTTCCTCCTAATGCTTGTTTGTTTTGGTTTGATTTTGGTCTGTAGCAGTGGCAAAGTCAGACATTTTCTAAAACCAGTTTTATAACTATAGAAAGAAGACATCACAGTCAAAGCTGAGATTATGATCAAGACCTTAATGAGACTGAAGATGAAAGTTACCTAAAATGTGAGCAAATCTGATCAAGCACAAAAATGCTATTACCTTATTGTCACTTCAACTGTTCTCCCTGCTATAGCTGAGGAAGAAGCGGTGACCTTTTCAACACTGTCCCACATCAGGTCTATTACACACTGACAGTTCACCTCTTCCTGTCTCTTGTGAGAGGATAATACCGAGTGCCCTTTTTATTGTGATGAAAAAGTAAGACTGGCCTCAATGTGATTTCATTTTCTCTGCTCCTGGAGCTTCTCTAGGTAGCACTTCTTTACGTCACTTTACCTGAAAGCAATCAACAGGAATGGCAGTTACTATAGTGTGTGAATAAATATAAATAACTTTCTTATTTTCTCCACTGTGCATAAAATATTGAGATTGGATTATCTTTAGCCTGTAGCTATAAAATTTGATAATCCAGAATGACCAAGATTCTATTAAATATGTAGTTGGAGGGATTGATTAAAGATTAAACCATAATCCATGTAATATTCCAAAATGAATATTCCACCAGCAACTCTGCATTTTATGGCTTTGCCACTTGAAAAGAATATTCTTCTGCTGTTTGTATA
>NW_015150515.1:448543-453056 GCF_000732505.1 Cyprinodon variegatus
GTATATATATATATATATGTATGTATATATATATTAATTCAATAATAAATGTTGCAAAGCCAGTTTTCAACTGTCTGAAAATGATGGCTTTTCATCTTTCACTTTTAGACTAAATGTAGATGTCATTTATAAATCATGGTAAAGGCACAAAATTTGGTGGGAGTGTATTTTTCATGTAGAATCCCAACTCTATTAGTTTCAACTTGAAACTAATACCTCTATGTATCATTTTGCCATGAAGTCACTTTGAGTTATAAATGTGTATAGGATGTAGTGTTCTCTTAGACTACAGAAATCAAACTGCAGTCCTTGAGGGCCAGTACCCTGCAACTTTTACATATCTATCTACCTTAGCACATTCGAGTCAAAAAATCAGGTCATTAACAGGACCCAGGAGAACTTTTCTCAATCCGAAAAACTCTATTTGGTAAGAACACTTACTTAATCCACTGTAGTGCATCAGCTGTCGTGATAACAGCTACTATCTGAATAGTGCTGGCAGTAAGGAGGGAGGTTCAGCGAGGAAGCAGGATGCTTTCTAGCACCAATTTATTTAGCATAGGGTCTTGTAACGTTCCTAATTGACCATAGCTATAAAGTTGCCCCACAATTCTTTGCTGGACAGTATGTTCGGACACAGCCCACCTCATGGAGTTTAACAAAAATACACTAGTTCTTCTTCTGTGCTTTGTATGACACATGCTGATCTACATAACTTTATAGGTTTTGTTATTTCTAATGTACATTTTCAGCCGTTTGCTACATAAATGGAACTTGTTTTTTTTTTGTTGTTGTTCTTTTCCAGAAGGCTGTATTCCCACATTACCAGTGTCATTCATGTTCATGTCCATCACGTAATTATGTCTGTGAGGCTGAAGGCTGTCTGGCTTCAGCACAGCAGTCTGGAGCTGTTCTACTCAGATAGGTTTGCCTGTACCTAACGGACAATTTGCCATTTATAGAAAAAATAAAAATAAAAAAACAGAATGATGCATTTTAGCTGAGACAAAAAGTTGTTAAATGAAAATCATTCTGACAACTTGACAAAGAAGAACTTGTTTTAACTAAGTCTATCTTTACATGATTTCAGTGCAAGAAATTAGAAATTCTTAATGAAAGGCCCGACTCTTTTTAGCCATATTTGTACTACTGGATATCAAAATATGAATAATATAAAAAAAACAGGAAGGAAAACATGTAAGAATAGTTTAAAGACAGTTGGTTTCTAGAATTACATTGCTGTATTTAGGTTTTAATAGGTGAATTAAAGATTTGGCTTGTCTGACTTGCTCACAAGTGAAGCTTTTGGAATCAGAAAATAGCTACAAGAAGAAATGAAGTGAAGTAGACCTCCTTCTGTTCCAGCTGCTTTTAATCCTCTCTTTGTTCTTAGGGTTTTTTTGCAGTTCAGTCAACTTTCACTTCAGTGATTCTGCAGTGACACATCACTAGCTCCCAGATCTGCTCTACAGTCAATGCTCAAAGAGTTTAAAGGGGTGAAGCAAGGGGTGAGCATGAGTGCAAGTATATCCTGTAAGGCCCGCCCTCGGTCCAAGCCCTCAAATCACAGCCAAATCTCTTCCATATATAAGTCTGTTTTCCTCAGACGATAAACCAGCCGGTGGATAAGTGGGCACAGTGGGGAATATCTTAAGATCATTTTGCCCTGATTACTTTCACAACACAAGTTTTAAAGCTTAATATTTCTTTCTCATATTAAAATGAAGGGAGGTATTTATTTTTCATTACTGTTGCAAGTAAACAGAACAGGTTTTGTGAGTAAAATTAGAATAAATCTGAAATACAAGAATAAAACTATGAAAGGTTCTGGTAAAAAAAAAATGAAAATTTTAAAGTTACTGTTTTCTCAGATTTTATATTTTATTCTTCTTTTTTTAATAATTGTATTAGCTAGTAATTATTTCATTTTTCAAAAAGATGTTTTCTTTTTTATATGCTTTTTTCAAATTGTATTTTATTCAAATGTCTCTTTCTCAGATTGTTTTATGAATTGCATTCTTTTTAAATTGCCTTTCACAGATAACAGATAATGCATAAAAATAGATTGGAAATAGGATAGAACATTTTTCTATGTTCTGTTTTCTATGTTGCTGACGAATTAAAACGTCCATGCAGATCGATAGCAAGGCACCTTTACTTGTAACCATAGAGGAAATCCGACCCTAGAGAATGTGATCCGTGGAAAAAAATGTGCGATTCATAAAACTCAATTTTAAAAAGAGAAATTTCAAAAATGAAATTTGAGAATATAAATTGTGTAAAGAAAATTTTTAATGAAAAGCAAGTCTAAGAAAACAACAAAGTTATTCTCATAAACTTTTAAAATTAATAACTTTTTCAAAGTTTCAGTTCTGAATAGATTTTTCTAGATTTTCACATCTTAATCTACAAAACAAGTTCTTTGCATGCAAAAATAATGGAACAAAATTCACTCCACAAAAATGTAGTAACTGGACAAGATCAAATCCAGAAATCACTACAAGAGTTAAGAAATTAAGTTATTTTCTAATGATAATGCCAAAAATTTGGTAAGCATAATAACAGTTAATTCTTAGTTCTCAGTTTTTTCATTATTTTTTATGTGAAGCAGTTAAGAAATTAGAAAAAAACAGTTTTAATCTTGGTTTAATCTCAACAAACTCAACTAAAGTTAAGCTTAGTCTGTTATGCTCAACTTCTCATGAGGAATAAAAGAATAAAGATCTTAACAAAAAGGAATCAGCCAATAATACTAATAACTTGATGGGTTCTGCTGATATGCTAAAACTGATTATTTCTAGTTAAAATATTTTTTCAGATATAAACTTGATCATTCTGGGATGCATTATGTAATATTTTACCATTTCCTATAACCTCTTTTTCACCAGCAAGTATTCCACACTATGTAGGGTGATTGTATTTATTCAGATTTTTTTTTATATTTAGCAAGTTGCAAACACTGTAACCTTGATTTTCAGATAAGAAATTCTTTTTTTTCTTTTTTTTTACTCCATCAATAGATCAACTTGCTCTAGGTCATTGCGTAAAATAGAGCTGAATATTTATTTGAAACACATTTAATTTGTTTATTGATCAACCTTCTTGCTTACTCGGCATAAATGCTTGTTTTTTGATGTGCTAATACTCTTCCAGTGAAGCTCTGCTGGATTTCATTTTTTTAAGACTGACATGCAGCTTTACCCCATGGAAATTGATTGTATATTTACCATCAGTGTTTTTAATTTATGTTTCACATCTGACCTATACTCAGAAAGTAAAGGACCCTGATACCCTTTTACTGGTGACTCTTTAACCCCTTACTCACAAGAAGTTAGGACCCCAACTAGTCTTTCATTAGTTTTCTTTTTAAGGCTGACAAAAGCTGATTTTCCTATTTTTTATTTTTCAAACATTGTTTGTACCTAATCAGAAAAAACAACAACCTTCAGTTTCATTAATATGATAAAACTATGTAAAAGTAGGGCTTTGTCTATTCTGATTCAGTTCAATTCAAAATCACTTTTAAGGGACATTAAATGGAATGACTTGTGGGTTTTTTCTGTAGGTTGCTGTAGATATTAATAGTGATCTTCTCTGCCTTGTTCTGGATTGGGAGAAGCCTTTGACTGGAGACACTCTGTTGTTCAATAGTCCTCAAAAGAGGATCCTCACTGTTGTCCACAATGCTCTTGATTTTATGAAGAATCTTTCTTTGTGAAATCATCTCCAGAGGTTCTAGAGGAGCTTCTAGAACAGAATCTTTATCAGCTTGAATTCCTTTAGTTAATTTTCTCTGATGCTGTTTTCCGGTGATGCAGAACAGATCAAACTCTCCACCATAGACTTTTAGAAGATCTGCAGCGTCTTGCTGCAAACACTGAAGCTTCTAAGCTTCATAAAAAAATAAAGCCTGCATTGTTCCTTCTTGTAGACGGTTTTACATTAGCATCTCCAGAGAGGTTCCTTGTCCTGGTGAGCACTAAAGTATTTGAACTCATCCACTTCTTCTCCCATGATGTTTAATGTTCCTGTTTCTTTTGAAATCTACAATCAGCTCATTTTTTTTGTTCAAATTCAGGATCAGATTAGTGTTTCGACACCATGTCACGAAGTGGTTCACTAGCTCTTTGTAGTTAGCTTCTTTTCCATCTCAGATGCACCAAATGACTGCAGGGTCAGCTGAGAATTTCTGCAGATGACAAGACGCTGTGTTGTACTGGAAGTCTGATGTATACAGAGCAAAATAGGAATGGTTAGAGTACCGCCCCTTGTGGTCCTCATGTGCTGCTGACTACCTGGTTAGACACACAAACCTTCAGTCTCACAAACTGTTGTCTGTTTGTCAGGCAATTGTTGAGGCACCTGATCAGAATCAATAAGAACTGCGTTTAATGCTCTAAATGAAGCACTTACACTCAACGGCCACTTTATTAGGTACCCCATGCTAGTAACGGGTTGGACCCCCTTTTGCCTTCAGAACTGCCTCAATTCTTCGTGGCATAGATTCAACAAG
>NW_015150515.1:454082-467130 GCF_000732505.1 Cyprinodon variegatus
CTTGTTGAATCTATGCCACGAAGAATTGAGGCAGTTCTGAAGGCAAAAGGGGGTCCAACCCGTTACTAGCATGGGGTACCTAATAAAGTGGCCGGTGAGTGTATATAATGGCATTTTCAACTCCAACTCTAAAGCGATAAGCTACTGCAGTGGTGGCTGACAAATAAATGTTTGCTTGCTTGCTCAGGTGGGCCAATAGGAGTCTCTAATTGATCTCTATGATGTATGATGCAACAGGTCTATAGTCATTAAAACATTTGTTTTTATTATTTTGGTAATGATAAGACTATAGATTTCACTGAACCAATTCAGCCAAGCTGCTATATACTTGTTACCGAGGATTTGAAGTAGCTGTTTACTTAATAACAAAGGCAAAATGTCAATGCTTTTCACATTTGCGCTTTGGTGTCAAAGGTGTTCAGCTCTTAACAGCGTGAAATACGCATACAAAGTTGGTTTTCTAACATATTTTGAACAAAATTGTTTTTAATTAACTCAAACTCTGTATTTAATGACTTGTTCCAAAACACAAAAAAAGACTTTAACTGGACTTTTTAGACTTCAATTTCCATTAGGGAACAGAATTCTTTTAAAGTCTTAAAAAATTTAAAAGCTGAATATTTTCATGGCACAATTATAAGGAATAAAAAAAAAACAATTATGAATATTCCATTTGAGTAAGTGTCATTAAATTAACAAATCCATCTCTTACTCTTAAGGGGGGACAACTGACATATGAATGCAATTGCCAGATTGACAACTGACTCTCTCGGCTCTGAACGTACATCATGAGCTGTGAACTTTTAAAACCCTGCGGTTTTGTCGCGTACAGTTTGACCTGTAGCTGACAATGGAAAATATTGTACAGTGTATTCCCCTCTTTAGCTATGGTATAGTATATGACTGTAAAATATAACTGTAAAACTGTGATTGCACATTCTGACATATGTATAATAATGTTGTTATCTTTTCATTTTGAGACCAAATAATGATAAAGCGATGTATTTGGTAAACAGCAAAAGTTATTCATTTCATTCCTTGGCAGCAAACATCAGTTATCGAATGCAAAACAATACTTGAAACTGCTTGAAGTAATTTATTTCAGCAATGGAAAACAATAGACTTTTTAATAGCTTTCGACTTAACATCTATCTTTTGTTCTCAGCATCTGTCTGCCTAGCAATATTGGATTTTCAGCTCTCTGCGCTGAAAACAGTGGCCCAAAGCAGCAGCTATCACCCACATTACCCCCTATTTTTCCATCATTAAAGGTAATAAAATAATGGACCTCCTGCCAGACATGGGATGTCTGTTAAACCTTAGGGTCATCTAGATATAAACTACAAATAATAATCCTGATGGTAGTAATTTAGCAGATGAGTCAGAGATGGAATATAAAAAGACAGATGTAAAAGGCTAAGAAGATGCAAATGATCTACCTTAGATTTTTTTTTTTTTTTTACATTATTCAAAACTGTTAACATTTTCTGCTTTGGTTTTTGCCTTGTTTTATTAGCCACATATGTATCTCCTGATACACAGCACTGTAGCTGTGTATAAAACTTGAATCTTTATTTTTTCTCATTGTTTATAATGACTGCAGGTTACCTTTAGGAAATACACAACTATATTAAAATTCATCTTACCTATTTTGAACAAACAACCTTCTTGGCAAAATGTAACACACAGTTTCATTCTGTCATTCATCACTTTTTTCACTGCAGGGAACCAAAACACCATGTGTTTGCTGCATTCAACAGCTCCTGCCTCTGAGTGGTGGCATTTTTCCGAGATCTATGAGGGTGTTTATGAGAAGTTTGAAAAGGGCATTTTGCAGATTTATGGATGACAGGCCTAACTGATTTTTTGTGTGTATTTGAGACGGCAGCTTTTCTCACACCCCTACAATATCAATGGCTGCATCAGACAGAGAAATTGACAGGGATGGAGGGAGAAGAAGGGGTGGGCGTTCGGATGAATAAGTAAAAAGGTCACGTCAAGCCGTTTTCACGAAAGTGCATTAACTTGTATTTGTCCTAAAAAACACGCCTGTGTAATTAAAATAGCAGATTGTGCTAATGAAATTTCAACGGACGGAGTTGAGGTGCGTCCGGAAAACAATGATGGAGAGCTCATACATGTCTGAGACTCAATTGCACGTTATTGACAAGTGACCTTTAAAGGAGATTGAGGCAGATTCCCAGTTGGGCTATATAAGGTCTGGGTTTGTCTTGTATGTGTGTGTGTGTGTGTGTGTGTGTGTATCTGTGTGTTTTAGTGCTTTCTTTGTAATCTCTGAATATTTTGCCATATAAGATTTACTCATGTGTGAGTAAATCACGCCGGTACAGTAACCAAGAGGTCTTATTGCTTCTTCGACTTTCATTTATTGGCTCCATTATCACCTTCTGGCGAGGAAGTGGAACAATAATATTTTTGACAAATGGCAAGTTGTCGAACTGGTTTTTTTTACTACACCTTGCACAGGAAAAAAAAAAAAAAACAGCTATTACAATCTCACATTTAAAATTTATGAGCAGCTTTAACATTGAGATTCGAAACACTTTTTTTCCCTGCTTCCCATAATACTTTCACTACTATTACTTTACCACTTTCAGACACTGTGTAGCTAACCAAAGGTGGGGGGAAAAATCCAATATGACCAAAAAGGCAGCAAGAAGTAATTTCAATAAAAAAAGTGCCTTTCAACCTGAGGAGATGGAACTAATTGGTAAAATGTGCTTGATGTAATGTTCAGAAGAAGCTGCACGCTTCCATCCTACGTGCTCAGACTTTTGCTCACAATTGAACTCTGTATAATTGACCACAGCTTAGATGTTTTTCCCCACTTTCTGCCATTAGCAAGTTCAAGTCATAAATGATGGATGATATTTGATGTTACATTGATAAGACTGGTCAATTTCTTGTCAGTTTAATCATCTCTTTACTTTAATATCTACTACTACCTTCGAATTGAGCGCTGATGCCGAGACATGACTGATGTTCGAGAAACAAACTGAGAGGGCGATAAAATTAATGTGAGGCGTTTATCAAATCCCTTCTAAGGGTGCATCGATGGCCCCCGCATGTAGCTGAGACACGTCAGCTTTCTAACCTGCATTAAACCAGGCTTCATAGTGCTGATAGCAGGGAGATTAGCCACCATCCCTGTTTGTTCACTGTGTGTGTGTCCTGATAGCTTGGCAGCCTGTTTGTTTGTTTATACTCTGTCTAGGTCAAAGCAGCTGCCCTGGCTCTTCTTCTGTCTTTTCACTCTATTGCTAGACCTATGAATCTCTTACAGGCCCTGTTATTTTGACCTTTTCAGAGAGACTGTATGTGCTGTAAGGTAATGCCACAACATTCAGTTCTTACATCTACAACAGCCCATAGCCAGACAAAGCAGTCTCTTTGCCTCTGGTCTTATAAATGTTATGCTCTTTAATGTTTCTGAAGGTTCATACACCACCTTTTTATACTTTGATGTCTGGTCTAATCCCAACCTTCTCAGATTTTCAAATCCTACCTCCCTACCAGCCTACCTAACTTAGAGATGACCTCAATTAAAATTTAAACTACAGGTTTTCTAATTGATGAATCACAACTACTTTTATTTTAATCAAAAGACCAGGGTCTACAAAACAAACTTTATAAATAAAAAACAAATTTTGCTCTTTGCACGTACTTAGTTAATAAGGATATGAGCACTGCAACAAATATATTTAGTGTTTTTATCATTATTTAAGTTATTTGATCGTTATATTGGTTGATCACTATGTCATGATTGTATTAAGAGATCTGACCCACATGTAGAAAACCACTCAGAGAACCAGGGTAAAAGTTTAAACAGGTTCATTGATAAAGTCAGCGGGGATTGGATTCAGGAAACTTGGTGTGCTGGTGAACCGGAACTGGAAGAGGGAAGGGAAGTATCAGCGGTTAGTTCAGTATCTGTGGGAACTTTGAGCGATGGCTGGAGAGACAGAGAAAACGAGACTCACGTTAGTGGAGAAGACTATCTTCCCAGAATCCAGTATGTGTGGGTTTATCCAGAGGTAGAGACTCGTTGGAGGGCGGACAGGTTTTAGACTAGGTTGGACCCTAAGGAGCTATTTAGCGGACTGCCACTTGGAAATCCAGGAGGACATAAACGGAATGTGTGGAGGTTAATCCCCTGCTCAGTGTGAGACTCAAACAATCCTTCCAGGGGAAGAAGGCCAAACATCCAGCTTGCAGGAAGGCTTCCTGCCGAAAAGGCAAAGACAAAAACAAGGTTAGGCTCAGTGAAAAAACAAAGACTCAATTAGACTCAGCTTGGCTAGAGTACCTAAAACTGGCAAACACTCTGGCGTTGAGGTAGTGACAGTTCACCGCTCAAATAGTCCTCAGGAATGAGCCAACCAGCCGCAGGTGTGTGGGAGGACAAACAAGAACAGGGTGCCACCTGGTGGTGGAGGAAGAGAACAACACAAAAACACAACTCACACAAACTGGATTCCTAACACACTATGCTCTCAGTGCTTTTTTTCCATAGTAGCTTCATCTGGTCTGTTCCTGTTTGGCTGTGACTCCATCCTGGAGAGAAATGTCAGCTGTACTGTTTCCATCAACACCTTTGTTTATAGATATTTGGCCCCAGTGGGCCTCAGCAGATGGCCGGTCACACTGAGTCTGGTTCTGCTGGAGGTTTCTTTATGTTAAAAGGCAGTTTTCCTCTCCACTGTCGCTACAAGCATACTTAGTGTGAGGGATTGCCTTTGAGTCAATGAGTCGATGCAATCAACTGGTTTTCCTTAGGTAGAAAACTTTGAGTCAATTTGACTGTATGATCTGATTGGATTGTAAAGTGCCTTGAGATGTGAATGGCCCTGTATAAATAAACTGAATTGAATTGAAACGTGTAATCATGTACCCATTCATAGTTTTTTTTAGAAACCCTTAATATTTTATTCAACTTCTTCAAAAAAATACCTTCCATTAAAATAGGTAAAAATGTATATTGCATCAAGGCATAAAATATGGATGGAGAATTTGGGCCAGGAATAGGAATATTAGTTTTGTGAAGGTTTTTGCTGTAGCAACATGAGATGTTCTATGATTGTTTTAAAACCTGAGCACTCCAGTGAACCGACAAATTTAAGGGTGTAAAAGAAATAACGCAATTGCTATTGAGTGTTTAAAGCCTGACCCTAAAGTAAGTGGTTTTTATAATTATCAGGAAAACATGGAAAATGGCAAGAAAATTAGGATAATTTTTTATTTTTTAAAAATGTTGTAGTTCTAAAAGTGTGTTATCTAAAGTTTACAGTGGGAGAAAAGACATTTAAATATTAAAAATATAAATATATTTACTATGTAGCAGATCTTATGCAATTATGGTTAGAAATTGAATGCATGTTAGGTATGAGTTCTAGTAGTTTGTGTTGTAATCAGCTGTGAAACCCTGTTTGGGTAATACTCAAGTTCCAAACATTTATCCTAACAGGAATAAAGGTGGGATGGTGTCTTTAAATGTTTCAATTTAACACTGGTGTTTAATGCCATAACATTTTTTTTTAAATGTGTTTAGGAATCCTTTAGCACTTCTGTGTTTAGACAAATCGATATGTCAATCTGTTTCATGCAGTTAACAGTATATCACGTTTGAATTTAAATTATCCTCTTGAGAGCAAAGTGAAACCAATTTTAAAGACCATGTTTGTGGAAAAGAAAAAAATCCTAATACAAAGCTGCTGTTTTTTTACTCTGTTAGAATCAGTGCATGAAAAAATAATGTTCCCGTCTGTAATAATCATTCCCTCCAGTTAGCGCCGACACAACAGTGGGTAAGCTTGAACTGTGTGACGCCGCTACTTAACTTCTTGGCTAGAAGTGCCTCAGCGCAGATTTTCTGCTCTTTACAGGCGATCCTGCTTCTGTTTGAATCTGTTGCAGCCCTGATAATCTTCATACAAGACAACAGCCTTATTGTCCCGCTGCCAGATCTCAACAGGAGAAAAAGCTCCTGCTGTGACATACGCCTGCAAAATAGCCCCTTTCATTTTAGGATGGGAAATCTCTTGTGGGTTATGACAGTGTTACTCTGAGACACACATTGAACCAAAGCAGACACTTCCAGTATGAGATAATGTAGGTCAAGGAACACATACCCAAACACGCAGTGCAGATACATACTATAGATTTACAGTGATGACCTTGTAGAAAGGACTGAGATTGACTATTTTTCAAATGTCAAATGAAATTTAACTCGTAAAATATCATTATATTTCTCTAGGTAGTGGGCCAGTCATGAAAAATATACTGTATTTTGAAATGTATCATTCTCTTTGCTTGTGGAAGATTTTATTGCTATTATTGTACAACTATTAATATTGAAGATCAATTTTTATAGGATCACTGTAATATTATTTAAACAGAAGAAATAGATTGCAAAATATATTATTTGCAAACATATTTTAATCGGAAAACATTAAACTATGATGGAAAAAATAACACAGATTCCAACTCTAAACTAATTGTGGCGATCCTCAAAATTGGAAGTACTCCAAGAACAGTTTTCCTTTTCACAGAAACTCTGGATAAAAGAAAAAAAAAAAGTCTCATTATTAAATGATACCATAAATACATTTAAAGCCACACTTAATATGTTATATGATCCATGAAACAATAAACAGTTTAAAAATGTATCAAGAGACAAGAGATTCTCTAAACCAAGCAATGCAATGCAGTAGGTTCTGATCAGAAATAATGGGGTCTATTTGGGTCAGTTAGTTGACTGCAACACCATTGTAGAAGCAGCGGTGTCCAGAAAAGTTTTCCTCCTGTTTTTCTGGTACTTCTAAATATGTCTCATGTTTGCACAGGTTCATTAGTCGCATTGTAGTCTTAGTGCTTTCAAGTCCCTAGCAATGCATGGCCGTCAGTTTATCAAGGAATGGTTCCTACTGCCTTGTTTTGAAGCTTGGCTGACTTATAATCTTGGGTAAAACTGAATTAAGGTCCATCCATCCATCCTTTTTCTAACACCAGAGTGGGGTCGCGAGGGGTACTAGTGCCTATCTCCAGCAGTCATTGCGCGAGAGGCGAGGTACACCCTGGACAGGTCGCCAGTCCATTTTTCCTATGTTTGAAAGGGAAAAATAAGGTCTTTATGTTATATAATCATGTCTTTAAATATACCCCCCCATTTTATGAAGTCATTTTGAAATGACTTCAAAAAATGACTTTTTTGAAGTCATTTGTGTTCATATTTTATAGGTGTTTTTGCTTTAACCTAGCTGAGTTTAGCTACACTCATTGACTGGCCTGGGCATCACAACTGTCTCAAAACCAAAAATGGAAAAAAAAATGATTCACGAGAGAAGTTTATGATTTATTAAAAGACTTTGTCACTGATAGGTCTGCTTTTATGGCTGCATAATTCCACAAACTAAAAGCTGTTCCTCACACAAGGTGATTATATTTGTAATGTTTTATTCCGAGCAATGTTTTTGGTGTTGAAATTCTCAAGAGCTACACATTTATTGCAGGAAAAGCAGTTTTGACAACAGACATGGGGGAAAAAAAGGCTCATCTTCATAGGGAGACCTATGACCTAAAGAGTTAAAAAGCAGCAGATGATTAGCCTAGTAAACTCGCCCCACCCGCCAGCGGCCAAAATCATTTTTACCAGGAAGTTGGTCTAGCCTCGATCAATGCCCCACGCCCTAAATCTAAATCACAATGCAGAGATGTGTTTTGAATGTCTGGATGCAAAGAGGGCGGGGTTTGGAGGGCGTGACAACAAAGCTGCACGACGCTGGAGAAAGCACAACAGTAGCATGCACTGCAGCAGCAGTTGCAGCTTTTAATGGAGAGCTCCATTGAAAGTTAAAAGTTCTCTTTCTGTTGCTGTTTTTCAATAAAAGTACATTTTAAGATCATTTCAGGCGAGAATATTATACTTTAAAGTGTCAATATATGGTCCATTTACCGATTTAATGTGTAATTTAAAAAAAATTTCCGAAGTTGAAAGGACCGCGGCAACCAGCATAGCTCCGAAGCTAACGGCAGCCAGGGCTAACGGCAGCCCGTCTGCAGCGTCCCTCTCTTGGCATAGTCGTGTGTGAAGGACTGCTGGCTTTGATGGCCATTTTTGACTCAGCTTTGGAATCAGTTTTGGAAGGAATAGACTTTTCGTTTTCGTTGAAACGTGAGCAGAAAGAGGCTCTACGCCAGGGGTCACCAACCTTTTTAAGGCTGAGGGCCACTTCAAGGGTACTGAGTCATAAGAAGGGCTACCAACACTGACCCATGCACAGCAAGGGTGTTCACCTAAACTTCATTATACATTATAAACATTTTTATTGTTTCCTTTAAGTTCTAATTGTATTTTAGACATTGTCATTTTTAAAGGATCTATAAATTATTAAAAAAGGAGAGAAACAAAATAGAAGAAAATTTCAAACTTAGCCCATTGGTGAATTTCTTCGAAGTCTGAGGGCACCCCATGTGGTCCATGAGGGGCTCCTTGGTGCCTGCAGGCACCACGTTGGTGACCCCTGCTCTACGCTCACTCATTTTTAAGAAGGACATATTCGCTCTTTTACAGACAGGCTGTTTGTTTACACTCCCCCACCAGCGTTCTGTCACGCTTCCTACGACACAGTCAGTTGGCCTCATTGGTCAGAGTGTTGGCCAATAGGCACAGACAGCGGTTTGAAAAACAACGGGTTGTTCTCATCAACAATCTCCCGATGTCTCATTCATCGGGGCCAGACTAAATAACACCTTTCATCTCCCATTTAGTCTGGTTTACCAGGCTAGCAGATGATTTAATGTTGGTATGCATTTGACACATTTTTGATGATCTTGGTGTGGCCAGTTAACTGGCTCACGCCAATTATTGACCATACTCTTTACAACAGCATTAACAATGTTTATATTCTCCTTTGTCAGTCTTTGGGTGGTTTATTAATTTATACCACTGCTAAAGGGCTTATTATACTCCTGCAGCAGTGTATCGCAGTGATCTTATCGCAGATATTTTTTATTTATGCCCAATTGTAAAGCGTGGTCTGCGGTATGTTATTCTACACCACAATGCAAGTAGGTCTAATTACGGCCGAGGAAGTGGAAAAACGCAAGGGGGTAAGTTTATGCGACAACAGAGGGACATGAGGGGGAAAAAGGGCAGGGATTCAGGTGGAAAAAGGGTCCCTGCGTTCTTGCGCAATTCGCTCTTCTAGCTGATTCATCTTCTCTAGTCGTTTTTCACAATGGCGGTCATACAAACAAAACAAGCGGGCAAGGTACCAAACAGGAAATATACATCGTGTAGAGCGGATTTAGATTTGAGCAATCAGAGGCCTTCTGTCTGCGGTCACCTACAATTTTGTGGAGGTGTAGGTGGTGGGACGACACATGTCGTCTGCGGCACACACACAGACGACCTGGTTTCTGAGCATAAACTAGCCTGAACTCTGTTATTGCTTGTCAAAAAACTTATCCTGGGATTGCAATTCCTTTTCATATAATACATTAAACTGAAATACATTTTTTAAAGTTTTAATGCCAGATGAAACATGTCAATTGTTGCACAGGAATTCAGGGCTTTCAATCAAAACATACGCCTCAGAGCCAAAGAATAATGACAGATGTGCTCTGTAAAACCCATCAGAGCTGTACAAAAAAAAAAAAAAAAATCAATACAACCCAAGAAATGAAATAAACAAGAAATACAGTTCCACTTTATGAGCTTTTGCTTCTTAGCTTTTGTGAACAAAGACAAATATTTTCCCTGCTTGGTGTTTAATTCTTACTCTGCGCACTTTTCTATTTAAGAATCCCTCCATCCATGTAATCTAGGGCCATGCTGCTCAGCACCACAAAGCCACTGTGGGCAGCTCCAGACAAAGCCACATTAGCTTCTGTTGACCTCGCAGCTGTAATCGGCTCTGGGGAGAGGCAGGTGGTTAGTGTTTTTGCAGGCATACCGTGCTCCACGTTAATAGTTTTGTAAGCACAAGGCTGAGGCTGAAGAGCAAGGATGCAAGTGTTACAAGAGCTTACCTGGAGATAAGAGCATAAGGAATCCACTCACAATACCACCCCACGGATTCAAACATCATTCCAGTGCGCCCCCCCCCCTTCCTCCTTTATTAGATCTCCATTAACATAAAGTTCAGTTTAAATTCATGTTTTGATTATACTTATTTATCAAAAAGAAAGTCATGTTATCAGATCTTTAAAGGAAAATGAAAATACTTCAAATATGAAATTATTACATGCTGTTTAATAAATGATAAGTGTTTTTAATTAAGAGTACTTTTCATGTGAATGTGCTTTACTGGAGACATCCGTGTTTGTCAAAGAACACTACTGCCACCTTAAATCTTAAATAATAGTTGTCGATTGCAGATGTGTCAAGTAGCTCCCATTGTTTTGCTTGTAAAGCGACGAGAATGGCGCTAGGCGTCCCGTGACGTCACTGCCGGAAGATGTCAGGAGTGAAATGTTACTGTATTTATGGAAAAATGGCTGCTCCCAGAATCAGTGATTGCAACAAAAATTATTGTTCTTTTTTTTTACTGATTAACACTAAATTTACCATACACGTATTTGTTTTAGGTAGTGTTGCAAAAGAATACCAGTATCGGACAGGGCCCCGATACTGCCCTAAAATGGTGGTATCGGTATCGGCGAGTACCAACAAATAGGTCACCGATACCATTTTGAGAGCCATACGTTTATTCAACTATTGTCACCCACTCCTGGTAGGCAATAAAAAGTTCTACTGGATTCACTTTGTATTAGATTTTTTCCTGCTTCACAAAGGTAGGCAGCAGCTTGACAAAGCCATGATGGCAATTATTTTACATTATTATGGTATCGGTATCGGCCGATACTGCACAGCCAGGTATCGGGTATCGGTATCGGGGCCAAAAAATACCATCGGCGCAACACTAGTTTTAGGTATAGATAATGATCCATTGACCATCCTTGCTGACACTTTTCCTTTAGCTTGTTTTTGTTTCAATCAAACGAACAAAAACCCTGAAACTTTAATTATTGTTCTTTATTACAATGATCAAATTGACACAAAATATAATAATTATCATGCTTGTATTATTCAGCTACAACACAGCAAAATAAACTAGTTAACCCTAAAGACTCTCTGGCCCAATAAATTCAGTGTTCCGAAAAGATGCTTTGTACCATTTCAGCTTCTAAGACAGATGAGAGCAAATAGGGGATTGGCAGCACCCTTCTAATAAAATCACAACAGCAGCTGTGCTGGTAACAGCAGGAACGCTGGCTAGCTCAATCCTAACTCAATCGAGGATCATCAACAATTGTCACTAAATCAGCCCCTTTAGTCTTTTACTTCTTTTCAATTCATTAGAAGTGAATGGGCTTTTATTGTCTTGGTGCTTTTAAAGGGGACTGTGGGACTTTGTGGAAGCTTGTAATGCTGCATTGACACAGGCAATTTACAAGGGGATTGACGGCCGTCTTGAGGCCAAAACTGCTACAAAACAAACTGAGCTGCTGAGAGTAAAGATTAACAGATTTATCTCTCCACCCCCCCCCCAAACTCAATTGTACATGTACTTGATTGTTATTCTGTGTTTTTTTTTTTCTTTTACTGGTTTATTTCTAAATCTCATTTTGGTTTGCTGATCTTCCTTCCATTCCAGCTGTTTTTCTACTTTTATTTATGAATTTCTTTTTTCCTTCCTGTTCTACAGAGCTTCCACTAAGACTGATGTTCAAATTGCATTATGTTATCTGGCTTTCATTTCTCCCCAAGGACTCTGACAGTCAGAGTATATTTAGAGTGTAAAGAACCATTACATAAGATCAAATTCTAAGAGCTGTGCTGTGTTCCGACCTATGTGCTGGATCATGATAAAAAAAAAAAAAAAAAAAAAACTATAAAATGTCTTATTAATACAAAATGAATTCATGGAAACCCTGCAACATACAGTAATTTCCTTTAAACGTGCAATGTCATCTTAAAATATTTCATTAGGGAATACAGAAGTGGATATATTTGGTGAACTCAGCAGTAAAGGTTTAGCATCTCTTATCTCCAAAAAGCTTAAACAAGAAAATATTTTTCCTACTGAGCAGAAATTGTTTGAAAAGATGGCATGTTTAATGCCCAAACAACATCTACATTTGGTTGAAAAGTTAATAGTGCAAAGCTTAATTTTCAGATTGTTGAAATGTTTATTTTTATTTAATTTTTAGACTAATGTGGTCAAAATAAGACCGACACACAGCCCAATTTTCAACAAGTATTTCGGGACTAAATTAAGACTATTATGGACCAACCGGATTTAGCCGAAAAACAAACGTCTACTGTAAATGACGTCTGGTGTTTTGGGGGTTAGAAATATCTATACATATATATATATATATAAACTTTTGGTCTGAACTAGTAGAATCGTCATAATGACAAATCTTGAAAAATAATCTGTAGGGAGAAAACAAAACTTTTGCAGTTATCAGAACCACTAAACCAGAGCTGCTACAGAAAGGTGGAAACTCAGGTAACTTTTCAAGATATTCACCTGTAAGTTGAAGAAATAAAACAAGCCAAATTAAGTTTAAACACAACCTACTCACATATTAGATTTTTGTGGACCGTACCTTTAATCAAGGGTAGAGCTCGTTCACTGTAACATGTAAAACCTTTTTTCAAAGCACATCAGTGATGTTCAGCATTTGGGGTTTGTTAAGGCATACGTTTATTTATACTGAGCTCAAGGGTGTAACTTTGTGTTGAAAGTTGGTGGGGACAAGTCATAAGGCAAGGGAGCTACCTGCGCGACGCCTTTTTTTTTGTTGAAAAGGATAAAGGCAAAAAAATGTTAATAACATATATTAATTTAATGCTTACAGTTGAAAACAGAACTGTTACAATATTGACTTATATATTTTGTGCAAAAATATCACATAAATCTAAACTTAACAAGTTTCCCCAAAAATAAGCTGATACAAGAACAAACAACCAAAAACAATCAAAGCTTTCTACATCAGAAACTGAACAACTCTGAACAGG
>NW_015150515.1:467347-472503 GCF_000732505.1 Cyprinodon variegatus
TTAGGTCTTAATATTTCCACAAGTCCCTCTCACCTGCAAGTCTGAGTCCACTGCTGTCCCTGAATGGGTTAGGATGCTTGTGCCCTGCTGAATGACACATATTCAAAAATAAAACCTTAAAATGTCCTTTATCTCACACATCTCATCAAGAATATTTTCGCAACACTGTTTGCATTTTACCTGAAAACCCGTAGCATCTTCCACTGAGGAAGCGATCTGAATTATATTTGTTCCCTGTTAGAAAGAAGAATAACCTGCAATAAATGCTGCTGTCATATTTTGTTACTCATTTTAATTCGCCCCCAAAAAATTACACTTGAATGGGGAGAAAGCGAGAGGCAACAGATAATTTTTTCTGAGGAGCGGCAGAGTTTTTTTTGTCGGGATTTGTGGACAGTGAGCAGCGGGGAGAACTTTTTTATTTTCTTTCTGAGGAGCGGCATTAATGGGGTTTTAATCAGATATACACAGCACCGAAAGTAAAATACGCGTACAAAATATTGGTGGGGACTGTCCCCCTACCGGTCAAGATTGGTAGGGACATGTCCACACCAGTCCTTAAGGAAGTTACACCTATGACTAAGCTATAGTTTTATGAGCTAAAGATGATTTTAAACAATTCATAATTTTCATAAAGAAGCAGAAGGCATCTTCTATGTGCAGTACATATGGCACAATTTCCTAATTATTATAACCCACTGATTTATAGGACTCATAATACTATATTATTAATGGTTATAAAAAAAGACTTAAAAAATATGATACAGATCTGAGAATAAGTCCACATGAATATATTAATTTGACTCTGCAGTTGGAGGCAACTGAATTGTCTTCACTGTCTGTGCAGCCTTTCTAGAATTTTCTTTAAGTAATGTTTAATGTAAGACAGATTTATGAATGATACTAGTGGGAAAAAGACAAGAGTATGAGTACAAGTATATATATATATATATATATATGCTGTTCAAGTTTAAAGGTTCTGAATTTATTCCTCTACTGATTTGCACTTTTGAAAGCCAAACAACCCAAACTTTGTTGGAGCATTACCCAATTTTATTGCATTTTTAAAACTCTTCGAACATGATCATCAACATCAACGCGCAGACAGATGTTACACTTAACATACTTTTCACATTAAAATTGGTGTCTTTCAAGCCAGAGCCTTGCCTTTTAGATCTTCGCTCTTGTCCTTCCTTTTCCTCATATACAATAAGCCATCTGTCAGACTTCTTACATCTCATATCTCCCTCAGCCCCTCTCCCTTGGTATAAACTTCAACTCTTTTCCTATCTTCCCCTCTTCCTTTCCTATTATCTTTTCTCTCTACCATCTCTCTGTTCCTAGCTTTGCAAAGATAAGACTCATTCCCCAGTGAGTTCTCGGTGTCAATAATCACGTGCTGTTATCATCGATAATCTGTCACACCCCTTTTCCTGTACCCCGTTCTTCAATGTACCTCTTGTCACCTCCTCACCCCACCCCAGAAATCATGAAAAAACAACAGCAACATACAGTCATTCACACTGATGATAATTTAGATGGACAAACTTGAATCATTTAAATCGTTCATCCACCACTGGATATTAGTCCTGATCAAGGCAACATTTCATTGATGAGGAAAGGAATTCCTAAGTGCTTTCAATAACCTTTCTGTGTTGTTTTATTTCAGGTAATATAGCTGCCATCACCGACTGAGCTAGATCAAAGCTAACATGATCCACATCTGAATTTTCACCCCGGAAATAATTACGATTAATGAATCAGTAACATTTAATTTAAGGTTCTCATCATAAACAACTCTCTATTTTCTAAAGCAGGAAAGTGTTATTTCCTTATCGAGCTATAGTCTCCCTAAACTAAAAACAACATACATTGCAAAATATCACTGTCGCGCAATAAAGGATAAATAAGCCTTAATAATTTCTAGTAATTGGCCCATTGATTTTGGTCATTTTAAGTTTATATTTTGAAATACGTAACACAAAAACAAAAAAGCGATTTTCTTTTCTATTCTAAAATAAATACAAATGGACCGTATGCATTTACAAGAGATGAGTTCAAAAATATTATTTTGGATTTTCCAGTGGAAAAAAATGTGGCTGGTCACAATAGATATGTGTTCTTACTAGTGTTGAGCCGATGCCATTTTTCGGCCCCGATACCCGATACCTGGCTGTGCGGCATTGGCCGATACCTATACCATCTGTCTGAAATTGATGTGTGTGTGTATATATGAAGAACTGCATACTACTTGGATGTAAAATAACTGCGATCATGGTTTTGTCAAGCTCCTGCCTACATTTGTGAAGCAGGACAAAGACTAATACAAATTGAATCCAGTAGAACTTTTTATTGCCTACCTGGAATGGGTGACAGTAGTTAAATAAACTTTTGGCTCTCAAAATGGTATCGGTGCAATATTTGTTGGTACTCGCCAATACCGATACCAGCATTGTAGAGCTAGATCGGGGTAACCTGACTCCGCCAGACGGATTTGCTCCGAATATCCATCTGGAAACCTTCCGTAGAAGTAATTTTGGGAAGGGGTGAAGATACTGGTTAGCTGATTGGCCTATGTTGGTGATAGACGGGCCAAATAAACCAATCAGATCGACGAAGCATATGACGTACTAACAGAGCGACGACGAAGAGGAGCCAATTGATAGATCAAACTCTTGCCGAAACCAGTCGGGAGAAGAGCAAAAACATCTTTTCCTCTGAGAAAAGCCTCCAGAGCAGTGTTTTGCTCTTCTTTCAGTGAAGAAATACTCTGTAATTCCAATAAAACTTGCTCGATAGCCACGCTAACGCTAGTTTCATCGGCTGAAGCCGCCATGTTCTTTAGACTGAACTGTCGCGCTTCTCGTTGCGTCACACCTCAACCCGCCTCAAAGCCAACTCTGATTGGACGTTCGTTTGGTGAACGGCTCCAAATTTTCTTTAACGGAGAGTCTCCAGACTGATTAGCGAGTGAAATCTTGAAAGCTCGCAAGATCAGGATGGTCTCACGAGGCTAAGATCGGGGGCCCCATCCGATACTGGTATTGGTATCAGTGCAACACTAGTTCTTACTACAGATATGAATGTAAGTGTTACTTGAATGCCTTATACAGTGCAGCTGTTGTGAAAAGTAATCAGGCACACTCACAACACAGTACAGGTATTCAGATAATAATCTTTTCAACTTTACAGTTAATTGAATGCTACAAGCAAGCTGATTGAAACTTAAGCCTACTGTCATCAATACCAGTGATCTTCAGTTACCAGCATCAGTGAACGTTCAGCTTACAGAGAGCTATGTGACTTTGTTAATAGCTGTGAGTCTTTTGGTTTCTTTTGGTGGCAATATAATACAGTATTTCACAAGAGCTGGTCTGTATATAATCTATATCTTTCTTCAAGGAGGGGGCTGCTTAAAAATGTTGGTGGGGAAATAAAAAAAAAAAAAAGTTGGAGATTAGCTAAGAAAGATAGTTTGAGGCTTATTATTTGGAGGATTTTTTCACATGAAATTTTTACTTTTCAGTTTTCCAGTGTTATTTTTCTAATATTTTATGTCAGGAGTTTGGATTAAACATTTATCACGACTTATAATTCAGCTTAAAAATAATAATTGTATGAGAAATGAGAAATCATTTAATAATCAAATGATTTTTTAAGTAGAGCATGGCGTATAGAATTTAAGACAAGATATTTTCTTAAAAACAAGAAAAAAAAAATTCAGAACAGCACTTTTTTTTCAATAGGTATGGAAAAATGGTAATAGATTTTGCATTTAAGATTAAGATACTTTTTTATTGTTAAAAATATTATATCCAGAACTCCTCAAGAGCCATACGGCAGTCTTAGCCTCACTTGGTTAAATTCATAAAGTCTTTTATTAAACACTTTATATTATAGATAATTTTCATAAAAGCTCCACTTCTGGTAACTTTGTTGGTTGATCTGTCTACAAACTGGACTCTGGCACTATAAAAAAAACGCAAAAAAAAACTATTTTTTTAACAAGTGGGAATCCTCAGATCTGGCCTATATGTTCCTTTTATCTAACTTAAGTCACATTTAAGCCACTATCATTTTTTTTCTTAATCCGACTTTGGGAACTTGACCACATTGGAAACAACCGAGGTGGATTAGCCGTGACTTTGACCATTTTCCCTCTCATTCGACACAACTATGTGCTGCCCAGCAAGAAATGGTTGCAGTTAGACAAACAGACAGTGAGCTAGAATAGTATTGCAAAGACAGCAAGATTTTACTTCTTGTAGGTAAACAGAGTTATGAGCCTAATTGAAAGGCTCTTAGGAACCATCTGGATGTGAGACATAGTTTTCAGTGATTTGTATTGAATCCTTCAAACAGAGAACTTTAAGATGCTCTTAAGGGTAATAAGCATGTGATGATCTGCCCATCCTGCAGTCCTTTACACTTGATCAGGTCGTACATTTGCAGGAAATAGAATTTTAATCTATGATTAAAAGTTGTCCTTAACCAGATAAAGTTCTGAATAAACTCTGCCCTTAAAGTGAGCATCAAGCCGCCTCCTTTGCTGGCTGAGTCTCCACATCCAGTTACTTTTGCTGAAATGGCAGTCAGATCATCCCTAAAAGGCTTCAATAAAATGTTTCACCCTCTTTTTATTTGTTTTTTTCCGCACACAGCACTAACTCACACAATAAATGGCTTCTTTTGTGCACTTAAACCATAGCACCTATTTCTCTGTGTTGGCGAAGATACTCTTATTGTTTTTATAGTAATCATGTCAGTTCAGAGCCACAAACAGTTTACAATGAGGTCAGTTATAGGCGTCGCTTTCAAAGAAATGGGAAATAACACAAAAAAAGTCAGATCCCTGAAGAAAAAAAAATAAATGATAAGATCTGAGCATCAAGCCCTACAAAGGGAACATAGACTTAGGTTATAATTTCCATCCATTCTTGGTCTGTCTCCACTTAACCAGATGCTGTTGAGAAGGTACACATTTATAGCTGTTATTGGGTGTGGAGAAAATGCGAAATTCTTCTTGCTGGGCAGCAACATCACAAGAAGCAGTGCCACCATCCATATACATGTGACTTTAAGCTCATTTTTACACTATGTTACACTATATATTAGGGTTGTCAAAAGTATCGATACTCAAAAAAGTATCGATACTC
>NW_015150515.1:473657-477167 GCF_000732505.1 Cyprinodon variegatus
GATCGTCGGCTTTTGGATCGATGCATCGATACAAAACGATTATTATTTACACCCCTAGTGACAACCCTACTATATATAAACGGTTTATGTTTATATAAACCCGTTCAAACTCTATAAAGAGTGCAGTGCTGACCTATGAACCAGGTGAAAATCGAATGACTCATCTAATATGAGCCAGTATGGTCTGTTCAGGTCTGAAAATGTGCGTTGTTTTTTCCATACATTATTTTCACTCTCTTATGTCTCTGTAAGGACTAATGAATAATGGTAGGCCTGTATTTATCTGCGGTACATTGGTGCAGACCATTGTTTTAGAAGTTTGATTCTTCTCCAAATTAGACAGTGGTCAAATATGGACCAGGTCTGTCAGACAAGAGTTCCTCTTTATGCAGTTTTCTCAATAAACTAAGCAGTCCAGACCACTTTTTCAACCTGTTTTCCATCCTTCTTTGAAGAACAGGCTCTTAGATAAAGGACAGTTCAAGTTTTTCATAAGGCTGATCTGCACTTCATTAGCTTTGAGTCAAACTCTGATATTCTGAGACTAATTACACATGGGCCATATTTTACAAAACAAAGACAAAGGATTAGGTTTTTCCTAAAGTTTTTCGTTGTTTCATGAAAGCAATGAAACAAAGTTACCAAATCTTTTTTTAGAATGAATGAAGCTTTTATGAAATAGTGCCCTAAAATTAGATTTCGTGAAAAACTGTGCAAGTATAAATATGATTTGTATGAACATTTTATTTTTGCATTTTTCACCCTGATTGTCTTCTTCTACAGCTCTGATGAAATCCTAAGAAGGTAAACCAACAACACCAAAAGTGAATTCGGCAGCTGCGTTCAAAAGCTGTCATCTTTTCATTGCAGATAGCTCCAAACCTTCAAAAAACAAAAAAAACAAAACAAAAAACAGCTTTAGATGTTGTGAATAGAGACTGTTTTGAACAACCAATCATGTCATTACCTTCACAGCTTCTTCTTTTAAACCTACTTATTGGCAAACATGTGTGAATTCTGCCTCTTAGACCTGTTCTAGCTGACTGGAAGAGGAAAAAAGCCTCTCTTTAACTGCGTGAACACCCACACTGTAATTTACTACCCTAAAAACATCACTCTGCTTTCATCTAATGTTAGTGTGCAATGAAAATGGCTGGGCTTCTTGAAATACGTTTCTGATCAGTAGCTCTGCAGCCTTAAGGTTTATTTTTTTTTTTTCCCCCATCAGGCATAATAATGAGTAGGTCCTGTTGGACCTTTTTACTGCTGTAAAAGAACGATGCACAGAACATATTGTACTTTTGTAGAAGAGAGGAGGCTGAAATATTTTTGCTAAGCATGATGGGATGCTGTAGGGAAAAAAAATAGATTTAGGATCCCATTTTGTCTGAGCTTAAAATTCCTTTAACTGCTTTTTTTTAGAACAGAAGGATTAAATTGATTAAAGATGCTAAACAGTCAGGGTATTTGAATGATGTTGGACTTTTATATGACTAAAGCCAATTTAAAAGTAGAACACGATGAACTTGTTTGGCTGTTTTATATAACAGAGTCATTTATGGTTCTTTAATGAGAGCTTTGCTCCAAATGTTTTGGTTGCACACAGACATTATACTATTATCTACTCACTGGTTTAATAATAAAATAGGCTTTTAGAATTTACAATCAGTAATTTTTTTAATACATTTTAAACTCCCACTAAAAAAATAATGTTTTGAATAATACATTAACACTTACAGGAAATGATTTGTCCTAAAGGAAGGAATCTGGTGATGGAAACAAGAGTTATTTTAGGTGCAGTGAATCTTTAAATTCAATTTATTTACATTTGTTTACCTAAAATCTTTAGTTCATGCAGTTAATTTGTGCAGCAAGCGACGCAGAAATCTTTCCAGCACAGTACGAGTGGGTGAATCATTCCTCAGCAGCAGTTCTGTTTGTGTAATACGATCACGAATATTGAGTCACAAAAATCTGCAGCTGGAGGATTAATCAACTAGTTCTGTGCTAGAAGTGGTGCTGCGTCACTCTGAGTCACAGATCATGGAGAATTCACTCCCAACAAGAACGGCTGCACGGACCTCAGCTTAACTAACAAGGAGGGAATCGGTTCATGAAATGATTCAGTTTTATTTGTTTATATGAGAGTAGTTTTAAATAACTCATTTACACAACCCTGCAGGAATCAGGTTTTTTCTTTTCTTTTTTCGGTGTTGGTGGTGGTGCTGGAGGGGTAGATCTTTATTTGTCCTCCTCCATTTCTCCTGAATCAATGAGTATGGCATTTTACGTTAAGCTGGCATATGAATCTGGTACCTTAGGCCCCTTGATACTACAATCTACATTCCAAACCAATTACATCTCTCCTGAGATCATTTTACATTTGTACTTTCTTTAAAAGAGAAAAAAAAATAGCCCTCTCTAAAAGTCTTTGCTGCTATACTCAAACTGTGCTTGACAGTTTCACTTTTGATTAACTGATACTTCCTTTGGTTTCCAGTTCCATTTTAATAACATTTCTCCCTATTCATTCATGTTTTACAATGCATTATCCACAGACATGTAATCCTTGATGAAGCTATAGCTGTCATGATTCTGCCCTTTTTGGACTTTTTGGTTCTGTCTAAGTTTTCTTTTTGTGTTTTCAGTTACATTTTGATTTATGTCATTCTGTGTTTTCTGGGTCATTGGTTTCGTTTCCATTTTGTGTCATTCTAATTGTTTTCTATCTATAATTAAACACTCTTGTATTTTTGGAGTTACTCTCTGTTGCCCTTGCTCCCTTCTAGATCTTTCTTCTACAGTAGCAGCCATTCAAAATGGCCCTTCCCAGTCTAATGCCAGCCGAATGCCAGCCAACTTCCAGCCACTGGAGTGACCCCCTCCTCATGGGCGTTCATACTTTTTTACTCTGACTCCACCCTTTCACTGAATTACAAAATCTAACCAGGCGAAGGCGCTTCTCTTTACATCTTAAGGTCCACAAATCATGACAGAAAGACTAGTTTAGTACAAAGATCAATGTTTAAAAAAGGAACCTTAGGGGACCAGTCAAGGAAAGTGGGGACATTTTGAATGGCTACTACTGTATTCACTTCTATCCACATTTTTCCTCCCCAGTGTCTCCTTGGTTTTAGTTCCTGACTTTCTTGTCGATCGGTTCTGGATTATGGCTGTTTTGGATTTTTACATATTCATTAGGTTTAGCAAGAAGTCCTCTCTTATGGAAGTAAATCTGTGTCGCTGGGATTTGAATTAAAAATGCCACTGAAATTTAAATGTTGTATGTTTGTGCTTATTGTTTCAGTGTTAAAATATATTCAGAACACATTTTTGACCTTTCAAAAAATGCATTGTCATTATTTCTACAGTTGAAATTTTATTTGTTATTTTCTCTTCAAGCTAAAAATTCACATTACTATTTCAAAGTGATTACATTTTCAATACTTATTTTTCAGTTAAATTTTTGAGTGTTAAAAAAATCTGCATATAAAAAAATTCAACCTTTCA
>NW_015150515.1:477387-482824 GCF_000732505.1 Cyprinodon variegatus
TCAGTATATTCAGGATTAATTGATCACAGCTGCTAATATTGGTTCTCTCAAAGCTATATTCAGTCATTGTGTGTAGTCTAAATAATGACAAGTGTCTTTCATCCAGCCTTTGAAGACATGGAAAATTATTTCAATTTGTGGAATAGGGAACATTAGACAAAACATATTGTCCATCAATCAATGATTTTCACTTTATTATTAGTAAATGCGAATGTCCTCCTATACCTTCACAAGCAGGCATATGATGCCTTGGTGGTGTTTTTGCTTCAATGTTCTTAACACAGTATATCTCCACTGAGGTTCTAGGGCCCACACATTTTGTTAGTGTTCTGCTGTCATGTAGGGAGAAACTCAGTGTACTGTGAAAATGCCAAAGATATCCCTCTGATAATAGGTCTACTAGATCAGAAGGCCAAGACCCCATGAAAGCATGTCTCTATTGTATCCAAAGGAATGCTCTATTTTAGTTCAGAAAAGGAGAGGAAGCTTTGGCTATTTTTTCCACCTATATGTCTGCTGCCTTTCAGAGATGTTGATGTCGATTTACTGATGAATTTTAGAAAGAGACAAGACAGGCTGGATACCTGAGGTTAAAAAGAAATAAAAGGTGAAAAATACCACTTTAAATGTTTTTAAGTTTTTAAAATACGGTAACCAGAAAAAAGGCTTTAATCAGAAATTGGACTTTCTATTTTTTGGGGAAATTTTTCAGATTTTTCTGAAAACATTTCAACACCTGTCCGGGAGTTTTTATCACTTCTACATGCTGCAGTAGAGCAACCTGTAGTTGGAGTGCTGGAGTTTTTAAGTTTTGAATCATGATTTCAGTTCAATTAATTAAATTCAGTTTATTTATATAGCGCCCAATTCACAACACAAGTCATCTTACTTTACAGTTTAACCAGATTATACAGTCAAATTGATTCAAAGTGTTCTATCTAAGGAAAACCAGTTGATTGCATTGACTACTTGACTCAAATACAATCCCTCACACTAAGCATGCTTGTTATTAGGCGTATTTACAGTAGTAGCCATTCAAAAGTTCCCTATTTTCCTTTGTGGGCCCTTGGCTGGTCCCCTATAATTCCTTTTTAAACATAAATCTTTGTAATAAAATATTCTTTCTGCCATGATTTGTGGATATTAAGATCTGAAGAGAAGCGTCATCTCCTGGTCAGACCCTGTAATTCAGTGAAAAGGTGCGAGGTCAGAGTTAAAAAAAAATGCACAGCCAGAAAAAGGCCAGTGGCTCGAAGTTGGAGGGGATTTAGCTGGAAGTCTCAGGGGAGTAGGCTGCCATTCTGCTGGTGTTTGACTGGGAAGGGCCATTTTGAATGGCTGCTGCTATATATAGCACCAATTCCAAACACATGTCTCCTCAAAGCACTTTACAGACACAATTTAACCAAATCATACAGTCAAAGTGGTTCAAAGTTTTCTATCTGAGGAAAACCAGCTGATTGCATTGAGTCATTGATTGATGAACCTGCCTGTGTTTTGTCTTCGGAACGACTTTCAGGACTGAATTGTAGAGCTAAACTTGCATCCTGAAACCACTTTTCAGTGATGTTTTTTAGCAAACAGTTTGGATATCACACTTCTGTTTTTGTATCACCTGTTTGAATTTACACAAGCACACTTATCTTGATTCAAAGGACCAAACACAAAACCCATACAAACAAGTGAGTCTTTGATTTGCATCTTAACTGGAATGTTCTTAGGAAGATGGGCCTTCATGTTGCTCAACAACATCACCGCTCCAATTACAGGTTGCTCTGGCCCAAACTAACAGAACAGAGAAGGACTCCTGGATGGTCGTCTAATAATGACCAAAAGTCTGGTTGACTCTGATTTAAGCCTATTTTGTGGGTTACATGACCCAGCTAACTTCGAATTTGCACAGATATGAGGTTGATGTGGGGAATTATTACCTATGCTGATATAAAAAAAAAACTTCCCTGATATGGTTTTCTTAAAATTAACAAGTCTGTAATCAATACAATGCAATATAATCTGATCATCCAAGAGAATCATTTTCATTTATATCAATAAATAAAAAAAATATTTGACAATTTCATTTCTAAGCACAGGCATTTATCTTGTGATTATACATGTATCTATTGCCTTGTGAATTTATTCAGTTAAAGCCACACTTTGAAGATGATGTGGATGAATCTGGTAATTTTACATCAGTGGTTTTGTATTGAAAGAAATGGAAATGAATGTGATAAGCTGCATATTTATTCTATTTATTCTCTTGTACATTTGAAAAAGAAACCTAATTATCAGTTTTCTGAATGTACATGCGGAGTAACCTATTAAACAGAAAATGCAACATTTAAAAAATGTATTTTTAAATCTTGCTTGAAGGACCTGCACTTTCATTTTTAAGTCCTCATCCAACTTAAACATATTTCTCCAGCAGGAGAACCTGTACCTTCTTACTTCGTTATTGCATTTCTTTGGCCTCCCTCTGCAACCTGCTTCTGTTCTTTGTCTCCCTGGGAGGTGACACTTCTCTCACTCTCATTCTCAGTTTATTTCTTGCTGCCAATAAAAATCTTGACCACACTATTTACTTACCTGCTAAGATAGGCTTTTACGAGTGTCAGGAATCCCACATGGATGCTGCACAGTGCCATATCTACCTTAAATGGTAGATTCATGAGTAATGTGAGCAAGAACACAAGGGGCAGTTTACTCTTTGCTGCTACAAGTAAAGAGACTCTTCTCAAGAGTTAATTTTAGAGCCAAATGCCATTAATAATAATTTTAGTAACCCTATTATTCCCTGGACTTTGCTCTTCACAGTTTTCTATTCATCCAGCAATCAGGGCTGGAAATGCTTCTGTAACCTTTATCTCTATTGTTTGTTTTGTCCTCAATGAATTTGGGAAACCATCAGATTTTTTTGGTGACTAATCTCATCCTTGTCTCTCAATTTTTTCATCTTTATCTATAAGTGTAAATAATTCACAACATAAACAGCAATTTAGGATCTTCAAATGTTAATAAATCATAGATTTAAGTTTGTAAAACACCAGAAAGATAATCTATTGGTTTTCCTATAAAGTCATATTTTAATTCCACCGGCTCTTTAGTAATTTATTTAGAAAGAACTGGATGGTTTAAATTTAGCTGCCTTTCACCTCCTTTTAGTCTCTAGATAATAATAAATCATGACTTGTTTCATTAAGTGGTGAAATAATAGGTAACACAGTCAGATAAACACAGATCAAATTAACAATTTGCCAAATTAAACAAAAAAATCGCCATCAGAGCGAGTGGTTCTTCACACATAGCTATGCTGAGAGAGTTCTGCTGCAGAAAGGCTAATGTTAGCCCTGGCTACCGTTAGCCTCGGAGGTCCGTTGTTAGCCATAGTCCTCTCAACATCATTTTTTTTTTCATTATTATGCACTAAATCATTAAATGGGCCATTTAGTGAAGATTTAAAGTATAATGTTCTCACCTTAAATTATCATAAAACGAATTTTTGTAGAACCATGGCAATAGAAAAGAGAACTTTTAAATGAATACTCTGAGCTGTGTGGGCGCTCCACTGGGAGCTGCTGTTGCCCCGGTGCATGCTGGGACAGCTGTCAATCTTTAAGAATGGACAAGTCGGCTGGGACTTTGTCCATACTCGGTCTTGTGTTCTTGCGAATATGAACAGTGCCATTGCTGAAGCCGATGACGTTTCACAAGCACATAAGAATGGACAAGTACACATATTGAGAAAAGGCCTAAGTGTTTTTCCGCCGCTTTGGATGTTATCATCCAATGAAATGTCCATTATTTGCTGTTATCCGTCCCATAGAATGGCTTCAGATTTTGCCTAAAGGCTCACTAAATTGTAATCCCCGAATGAATTCTAATCCTAACCCATACTGTAGTCTTAAAAAATATTAAACACACGCTGGTGGGCAAAAAACTATAACGTAAACAAATACTCATTTAGCATACAGAGCTTTTAGTGTTTTTGATTCAATCCAGTGTGTTTGGCCTTTGCTAAAGCTCTCATTTTAGCACCTGTGCAAAAGCACAGATTTTCTCTCACATTCAGATGGGAATCACAAACTATTCTGAAAACCATTCTAAAACCGCACCAGAGTTGCAATTCAATTCAATTCAATTCAGTTTATTTATATAGTGCCAAATTCACAACACATGTCATCTCAAGGCAATTTACAGTTCAAAAAGCGTACGGTTATCTGAAACACAAATGAAACAGACCTCTGGGATGAAGCCATTGGGTTGCAGAGACTACAGGACAATAAACTGGATAAAAATGACAAAGTAGTGAGAATATCTGACAGATTTTCTTGGCTTTTTTACCTTTGATCCAGAACAGCTAAAACTTACACTGACAAAATCAACCAACAAATGGCATAGGATGAATCATCAACTTGTTTGCATTGTTTCTTATTAACATAAAAAGGACATAACCCAGAGGATTGCAAATGTCTAAAATTATCTATCAACAGACAATGCAAGGTGTATGTTGCATTTAATTTTGTTGTAATTTAGCAAAACTTGCTCATCATACCAGCTACAGTATGTTTACTTTGGTATTGTTGATATTATGTGTTAAAGTAGTATGAACTTGTTAGATATCCGTGACTTTCTCAAGTTCACATTTATGTGCCAAATCTTCTGAAATGCCTCCAACTCTGGGTGAAGTTAATATTTAACGTTGCATCAATCAGTTTTTCATGTCAGGTTATCCACAGTCTGGAAAAAAAAGCAGCATTTAAAGGCAAGGGAATGACAACATATTTCAAATGTACAATATGGGGAATTTGTAATACGTTGCGTGGGCAGCGAAGTGTGTCCTGGTTGGTGACTGCGAAAAAAAAAAAATAAGTGTCAAAAATCCTTTCACAATGTCATAAGGGAGAGAAAAAGAGAAACACGAGAATGAGGGAGAAAAGATAATACACAATGATTGGAGATGAGTAAGTCACAGCTTTTGAATATATGAATAATTTTCTGCTCATATCATGCCATAATGCCACCACTCGGTAGGCTACACCCTGATCCTATATGACAGTAACTGTCAAAGGATTCAGATTATAATTTTTTTTTTTCATTGAACTGTTTAGTAGATGCATTTAAATAATTATTTTCTTTAGACATAACCTGCAAGAATAAGCAGGTGTAGACCATAGATAAGTGGGAAAAAAAATTCAACAAAGTATCTGATTCACAATGCAAGCTTTTACAGTTGATGAGTGATTTTAAAAACCTAAGAGAGACCCCACATGATGATTAAAAACTGTAGATATAAAGGTTCTTTGGTCGCACCACAAATGTCAGACAAGAATTCTCAAAAAGATCTGTCCAGATCAAACACAAGTTCATTGTGACTAAACATGACCAACAAGCAGAAGTACTGGAGATACTTTGTGGACTAATTTTAACAGAGACAAAGCTT
>NW_015150515.1:483131-489458 GCF_000732505.1 Cyprinodon variegatus
AAGACGTCCATAAGGCTATCTGGATCTAACAGAGCAGTCCAAAATCTCCTCTTCTACCCTCTATAGCAGGCTTATCCCAAGATGGTCCTCGAGGGCTGAACTGCAATTATCAGAATCAGCTGTACTGAAGCTGAGTCCAATTTAAAACTTGTAAGGAAACGGCCATTGAGGACCGACTTTGGACATGCCTACTCTATTGTGTGCTCAGTGTAGACACATCTAAAGGTGAAGGATAAGAAGTAGAAACAGGAGGTAGTCGCTACAATTTGAGGTATTTGATTAATTTGAGCTCGGGGCATTCCTGACTTCATTTCAGGCAGACTAGATTGCCTGCAACACACCACACAAAGCAGAATTATCTTCTAAGGGAATCTTAGGAACCATCCTGATAACTAAGACATACTCAGAGAAATAATTTGGGGCAAAACTTGGTACAATTTTCTTGCTGCAGTAACATGGCATGAGGTCTGTGTGATCATATTGGGTTTTTTTTTCCGTTTTCAATTTAGAACATTTAAATTTTACTTTGCAACATATTTAATCATCACAGCATGCTTTTGAGACATGGATCAACTTGGTTAGGTTAATTTTTCCCACATTTGATTTGTCCATATGGTCTTTGATTTCTATAAAGTGCCTTAAGATGACTTGTGCTGTGAATTGGCACTATATAAATAAACAGAATTGAATTGAATACACACATTTCTTGATGTGGACTCTACTTTTGAATGATTTTAATGCCAAAAAAAATGGCTAGACATGATAGGTCTTAAAAAATCTATTTTCCAGAACTATGCTCGCTGCGGCTGGTCTGCTTGTCTTACTTTTTAACCACACAGCTTCCCTAAGGATTTGTTAAAGTTTTATTAAATGGCTGCACTCATCACGAGATCTTAATAATAAAAGCAAGTGGAATGCTCCAGTCGTCTCAACATGTGAAATTTTGTATTGGTTTTTTCTCATTGATGTATCTATTTGAGGCTGGGAAATATGGCATTTTTTGTTGTGCTCATTTTTTTATGTTATTTTTTTGCCGCTGTGACAGAAACCAAAGTGAGGAAACCACATGCTGTTTCTGCCAGCCTGTCTTCAAGACACAGAAGATGTGCATTGTTAAGTTTGGCTAACTGTGTTTCATTAAGACCCCCCCCTCACACTTAGTAACAGCACAAAACGCCAAAATCTCCACAGGGACAATTGTTAAGTTACTTTTCCTTGTTTTTTTTTCTAATCTTCAAACAGGAGGCTTTTAGTGTTGCAGAAAGTTTTAACTTTCAGCGATTCAGTGATAGCTTTATAAAGTCACTAGTGCTGTTCTTAGTCTATCTGTGTAACACAGCCTTAATTAGATAGAAACTATAATAAAGTTGGGCGAGAAAAATGACAAATCCAGTTCAAAATGAGACTGGATAGGATTCTAGTTGCTTAATTGTTTTATAGTTGCACTAAGGATTTTGCAATATTTTAAAAGTTTAAACAGCTATTGACCTGTTTTTGTCTTTTCTCTTTCTTTTCATGTGTTTCCTTTGGATCCTGAAGCTGAAGAGTATGCTGTCGAAGGTAAGACTAATGCTCGTCTCCTCAGGCAGTCTGACGGAGTTCCCCACTGCTCTCACGGCTGCCTTTGCTGGTTGCTTTTTAATAATGTTTGTCGTCCCTCTGCAGGGGGGCATTGTCAGTTTGGACTGCGGTTTGAAGTGACGTCCAGGGGGCCTAAATCTACATTACAGAATTAGATAAAAGGGGTACATTAACAATAAAAATTGCCCCTATTTATCTAGCTTTTTTTTTTATTATCTGGTTCTTTATTTTTTGCCTTTTTTGATCATTATTTTGTTTACGTAGACGTAGAACTCCAATTTTTAAATTGGACATATGTATTTTGTTTTTGTGCAGAAGTGACCAGGGCTGCTTGGCAACCCCAGTCAGCAAACCGGCCTGTAGTGTTTTTATCATGAAATAACAAGAAAACTTGTGATTTAGAGATCAACTCCTTTTACTTTTCTTCCTTTATTCTATAACCCTCAGAGGTGAACAAATGCTTTTAGTTGGGGCCCCTTAGGGATGTCATAAGCCCTTAGGCCAGGCGCTAAGCCTGAGCTGGATAGAAGAGAATTAATGGATGGATCACTTTTCCCTTGTATGTCTGCAGACACTTGCCTGTTTCACCTCTGTAGCTTGAGAGCCTTAACAATTTAAGTGAATGTGGGTGTGAGTTATTTAGGGTCTGAAATGGCGTCTAGCTGTACTCTGAAGTTTCAAGTTTCTCTGCTGGTCTATGAAGTTTAAGGATCAATTGTGTCGGTGAATCATTATTTATTCATCTGGTCAGGAAATCTATGAATATCTAAATCTGAGGGTTTAATCCGTGTCAGAAGTGTCGGATGTTTTTAGTGATTGGGACTGAGATCCTGATTGTGCATTCCGTTCTTGAAACCTGAAATTGAGAATTTGAGTTTCCACTTTTGGACCCTTTTCTCCATTTTTTGTATAATAGTACAGCCATTGTTATAAAGTTAACAATGACTAAAACATTGTTCTGAATGGTGTTCTGCCAAAATACTCAACTTTGAAACATATTGTCTTATTAAAACTTCTGTTAGATAAATATAAAAAATGCTATCAACTGTAGAGGAAGAGAAGTTTAACTATTGCTGCTCTGGATAGCTTAAATTGTGAACTGTAATTGCGGTTTCATCTGCAATGAACTACAGGGGGGAATATGTAGAAGCAGTTTTATTGTCTTATATCAGATCAGAATCAGAAATCAGAATCAGAATATATCCTACAACATGGCCCTATACTTACTTAGCAACAAAACAGTACATGTTGAAGTTCAAGTATGAGCAATAATAAAGTCCCTAATGCCTTATTCGTACGCAATTAGATGATGTATGAGGAGGTTTGGCAAAACAGAGAACATCTGTATAAACATTCTTTGAGGGTCGGAGTGACTTTGACGCAGACCAGCCCACGTGATTTCCAGTAAGCTTTCGACATGATATTCCTGCGCATGTGCAGTTACGTAATGCGATGTGGAAACTATAAATGCAGCCTGAATCGACTGAAGTTTGGGGGATAACAGAATTTTTGACGATGCGTTGCTGGATGTATGAAGTGTTTAAGACAGCTGTATGGATTCGGTTTTGTAATTAAATGTGTCCCCCCTCCGGATGATAAAATGGTGTGAATCGTGGCCTTCTTTCTGTCATAAGGGAATTCTACCAATGAGCTTCCATACGGTCAGTGCTATTACTTTTTAAATTTTTTTGACTTTGAAGTCTGACTTTTGATTGTTGAAATTTGCCATTCAGATGTTTGATATTTTAACAATTGGAGACCAATGGAAGCATAACAATGGCATACAATCCTGAATGTTCTATATTGTGATGCTGCATGTTCTCTTTGTTTGCAGATGCAAGATGCATTACAAATCTTAAATTTTAAAAACACAAGATTTTCTTAAAATGTACAGGTCACATACTATAATATTTAACTCATTATGAAACAGTAATTAGGTTGGTTTGCATTGGGGCCTGTGCAATTTTATTTATTTATTTTTTACCAGGACTTTGATTAAAGATAAAAAGCTCATCAATAGATTCTGATTAAAGACTTATAAAACCTTAGAACCAGTTGTCAAAGAAAAAAGCTTTATGATGACTTATTTCTTTGTTTTAGTTTATTCTTATCCACTTTCACAAAACTCAAAGCATTTTCTGTAAAAGTAGAAGCGTTGATGACAGTTCCAATTATGTTGTTGAACACAAACACCTCAGAGGAGCGTTTTTAGATCTTGTCTTTCTAAGATGAGACTCGGGGGTATTTCTGCAACCATCTTTGCTCTATTTTTAGGGTTTAGTTCACACTGCATTTGGTTTAATTGGGTTTAGTGGCTGCACGTTCAAAGACTGGTGGAGACTGATTGCAGAGAGATGGTAAAAGCTCACAAATGGCAGATGACCCAGGAAAGTGGATGACAGCCTCCACTCTTTCACTTGTATAATCATACTTCATGCTGTGGTTGTTTTATGGAGCTGATTTTAGGACCCTCTGTTAAAGATACTCTATAAACGGGACAGCATTGGATATATCAACAGTTATTTTGTAAGCGCTGTTTTGTCATTGTGTGGTGTTTTGTTTTACTGTGTTACATTATTAAATTAGAAAATACAACTAATTGCATAGATCATTTTAATTTGTAGTTTATTTGGCTTATGACACTTAGACAGGCATATTATATATTGAATTGAGAATATTTGATAAGGAATAGCTATGCTTAAATTATTGTAAAAACAGTGGTAAACTGTTTTTGTTTTAGATTCACATACTGTACAATAGGGACCATTTATCAATGGTCAGCTCAACATGATCAGTAACATCTTTGTTAGGATGTAAAGTAGGGAAATGAGATGAATGTAGTTTAGATAGGTGCTAAAAAGGGTTGTGCAGCCAACCAACTTTATTGATTAATCAATTTATTTATTTGTGAGGATTACATTTTTTTTTACTAATCCAGTACTTGGACTACCATACCTCAGGATGATATTTCTTCATCTTTTGTCCGTAAATGTATTCTCATAACTGAGAAACTTAGTCTTTGTGTGATACCACTTGCTGCAAACCTTTATTGTTATATATTCATTGTTGTGAAACATAATAGTCTTTAGTGCTTGAATTTTGTTGCCCTTTAAATTAATATCACATTCCTGAAATTATGGAACAAAGTTATTTTTTTGGGGAAAAAAAATGTTATTTCTATTGTTTATAATGATTAATAATCTTTATAAGAAATAAAACATAATAATAATAAGAAGAATCACATTTGGTAGGAACAAATTGGTGAGATTGGTGATTTTCCACTGCATTGGTGCAATGTTCATGACTATAACAACGCGGGGAAAAAAATATTTTGGGCATAGGGACAAGAAGATGGACCAGCTGTATGTGTTTGATTGAACAATGTCCTGAACCGCCCATGCTGATCTTAATCAATCTGGTCAAGGCTAATGATCTTTCCTCTCTGAGCCATGCAGACCCCCAGCTTAATCCTCCTCTCTGTGGAAGAGAATAACTTTTTTTTCTGCAGAAGAACAGACAGAGATTGATGGTGCAGAGATACAGGATTATAGGTTTAAGTGGAGCCTGTAGTTTCGAGAGATTACTTTGGATCATCCAAACCAGATTATAATTTTTTTCCTATTTGCCAAGGCTATCTGGAACAACAGGGAAAATGTTTATTTGCTAAAGAACATGTTTGTGTGGGTGTGTGTGTGTGTGTAAGGATATTAAATGTTATTATTCACTGTAATAATGTTAGTCTGTTAGTAACCTAGTTTTTTAGGTAAAATGCAACTGTCAGCCTGAAGTTTGTTGCACACAGCTTCACTTGCAATGTTGGTATTTATTTTATCACAGTTAGGAAAAGGAAACCAATCTTTACCCCATGAACTACGAAATATCGTTATTATTGCTTGTGCAGATTCTCAGTCCTTTGGGTCAAAGCAGCCACAACACACTTCAGTTGAAGGCAATCCGACCTTAGAGTTTAAATTCATTTGGAAAAAAAAAATTACATAAGTAATCTCATCAGGATTCAGAAGACCAAATAAAGACCCCTCAACAAACAATCCACTCTAATGACCCAAGGGAGGGACAGGCAGGTTGTTCATTTGCATCCTACTTGGGATTATTCCAGGAGGATGGACATCCATATGTTTAGTGGCAGATTTAGAGGAAATTTGCCCAGAAACACAGGGTGGAGCCCAAGATTTTTCTTTTTTTTTGTATTTAAAATAAATAAGATGATTTTCTAAAGGAATGAGTATTATTGCCCAAATAAAAGGAAAATAGGTTTAATTCAAGAAAAAAATTATTTACATTACTTAGATTTTCCAGTGTATGTTTTCAACGCAGGGGCCAGGACAAGTTCTAGGGAAACTGGCTTCTTTTGGCCCCTGTCTAGAACTCCCCATGCATTTGTTTGAAAACAGCAACCCCCCCAAACTTCAGCATACTAAACCATGAGCCTATAGAATTAACAAGTTAATCTTGGATAGTTGATATTTGTCTACTGGTTTGCAAAAAATCTGTAAAAGCTCAATTTTGTCTGTTGTACTCTTTATTATTGCTGTATAAAAATATTACTACTTTTAACATTATTTATTTCACCCTCTGTACAAGACTTTCATTCATCCCTGCTGCCACCAGACTCTACAATGCCACATTACAACGTCAATAATGTGCAATTATTATTTAATACCCTGTGCAATAATCTGTTTCTTTATATTTGACACCTACTGCAATAGCTATATATATATTAGGGAT
>NW_015150515.1:490352-499498 GCF_000732505.1 Cyprinodon variegatus
TATACGTATGTCATGCACCTGGCATAAATAACTGACATGCCAAGTTCTGAGAACAACCTATCAAGCAGAAAGAGCATTATCAATTGGAATCGAATTATTCTTGTTGGCATGTTGGGCTCTAATTGTGTTGGAGATGTAATTCTGAAACTGGGGGAAACCTATGAAGAAGAAAGCATGGATTTTTCCTAATCTAAGCTAATGTAATGTTACTAAATGTTTAGGCATACAGAGAAAATTGTACGCCTTTTGTTTGAAGTGAACACATTGCCATAATGGGATGTCTAAAACAATTCTGCTTGTGGATTTTTTTATCTAGTGATACTACCCATTTCATGTTTTCCTGAATTCATGAGAGATTACTTGTGTTCAAACAAAGCAATCAGTTTCAGTAAGATAATCAACTTTTTAAACATTGGAAACAAAAAAAAGGCTGGATTACAAATAGACACTGTGACCTTGTTGAAAAGGATGAGTGACCAATGGGAGGGAGGATAACATGGCATCTCTCTTTTGCAGTTCAAAAATGGCTCATACTGCTTAGACAGTTGGACAATTCCTTTGTGTACCCTGCTTTTGCCAGATGTTGGATTTAGATTAAGCTTCCTCAGCTCCGTGTGGAGACATAGTCCCAACTATGCCAGATACTAATTCAACTCACACACTACTCTCATTTTTTACAGCTAATATTTTTATTTGCCATAACTGATTCTTAAGTAACGAAGCGGCCATCCTTTTTAGGTGTTCCACATGCAGCACATATGGTCAGTTTTCATCTACCAAGGATATCAACACAATTATTCCTAATAAAAAAATCAATATATTCGTCTTTTTTAGGAAATGCTCAGCAAATTTCTGTCCAATTTATTGTTGCAGTACCTTCTTTAGCTGTTTAAAAGTGAAGAATCTTCTACCTCATTAATTCTATTTCAATAAAGCAATTTTTATTTAGATATCTGACTGAAATTATCACTGGTGATGTTCGATTTATGTACTATATTATGTACTTATTTTTTTCTTTTAATTGAGAATGGTAGAGTCAGATTTAAAGATTTAAATATTTCAACACCAAAGTCTCCGGGAGAGATTTTGCAGTTAGAAGCCTTTAGGTTAAGGTAAGGAGTTGATAGCCAAAACTAATGTGCAGGTGTGTATTGTAGAGCAGAAATCTTTCTCCAATAAGCCAGAGGTCGATTTGTTCCCCCTTACTGTTTCAAGGTAAAACCCATCATGTGCAGTGCCAAATATGGTTTTTGACAGAGGTAACTGCAATGCCCTGCTCATTAGATGGAAACAGCAGAGGTTAGTATCCTAAAGAGGACTCAAATGGAGCCACGTCAGTAGCAGAGGAAGTTTGACAATAATTTGCATATTCGCTCGGGGAGCAGTGTTGGGTTAAGGGTCTAACTAAGGGACCCAGAGTGGCAGTGGGGCTTGATCTTAGAATCTCTGGATTTCAAGCGCAATGCCCTAACCACTAGACCACCACTCCCGCCGCGAAACCCTTATTGTGATAGTCCAACAATGGAAAAAAAAGGTAATATGAGACCACAGACATTAAGGGATAGTCAGTGGTTGAAGAAGACCACTGGGAGGCTGGTGACTAACTATGTTGCTGGCACACCCTGGACAGGCTAGAACATAATTTAAAACACCAGAAATTTTGTTTAAGAAGTGTGAGAGTCGGTAGGAGAATTTTGCTGTGTTGGCCCAATGAATGAGATGGAAGCCGTAACATTAACCTGCCTCGGAGGTTCGATTCTAGAGTCTGCAGAGAGACCAGGAACTGATCCTTTATTTCCCACAATGAAGGAAGGTTGAAGGATGGTTAAGATATTTGGTTCCTGGTCACTTGAGTATTTCCTATATAGGGCATCATATTTGTTTTTTTCAGAGACAACAAAGTTAGAATGGGAAAATAAAAGAGACCAATATGATTTTCTAGATTTCAGAAGTTGTTCCTCTTGGCAAGACTCTTGTGGTCAGTCCACACAATAACAGAATATTTAGCTCACTCCAACCAGTGGCAAAACTCTTCAAGAGCATTTTGTATGGCTAAGAGCTCTCAATCACCCACATTGTAGTTTTGTTCTGCTGGACACAAATGGGTTTGGAGGAATTAGCTAAATACAAAGGAGAGGTTGAGGGAGGAATTAGTTCAGGAATGGTGGTTGCCCAATCTTTAGACGGGGTAGACTCTGCGGGAGTGGTTCTGTTGAGCAGCTCCAGGAATATTTTTGATATAGGCCTACTGCTCTTTCTGCTGATCTGATCGTTTTTGGTGTTCAGCAAAAAGTGGGTGAACTGATTGTGGTCATGAAGTAATTCACGTTCAGTACCGGAGGGGGATTCTGCTTAGCCTGACGTAGTCCTACTCAATTCTAGTCAGAATTTGAGTCTGATACTGCTCCATAGAGCTGTAATTGTGGGGCATGTTTCTAACGAACCAGGAAAAAAATGCCTCTGCACTCAATTGGATAGACCTACAACCAATAAGAGCAAAGGAGTGCGTGACGTATGTTAAGCGACCAAAGGAGCCAGCTGATAAATTAAACTTTTGCAGAGTCCCATAGGAAGGACGGCAAAAACATCTTTCTTTTCAACAAATGCCTTGATCGCGTTTCTCTGTTCCTCTTTTAAAATTAATTTTCTGTCAATATCTTCTAGAACAGACCTAATAGCAGAATCTACTCACCTCAGCTCTCCAGCGGCAGCCATTGTTGTTGTCACCCATGCGCGCTTTGGTCACGTGGTTGATTACGTTACTGTTGATCATCTGTCCATCATCGTATAAAGCCCGCCCTGACAATTTGATTGGCCCGACCAGCTATTGGGCGAGCATACTCGCGCTACTATTGAGCAAAGCCAGACCGAACTTCCCGACCTCAAACGTTGTGGGCAGGACTAAGTTCGGAATGGCACCCAGGCTAGATTCTGCTGGGTCATACAGGGCAGATGATTCTCTCATGTTGGTTTGTAGTTTAAGACCCACATGCAGAATCTTTAAATTTCTATGTTTTACTTTAAAAAACAAACAAAAAAACAAGTATGATGTTGGTTGGTGACAACTGATAAATGATTTTCTTACTTGAAAGATGAAGAGGTGGTAGCATGGATCTGTAGGGGTTTGATTCAGCAGGCTCTGCAGACTGTACCCCAGAGGTCCAGGAGAATGTGAGTGAAATCTGAGAGTGTTGGTATTTGTGAGAGAATCCTGCTGGAGAGCAGGAAAGCAGGTGATGAAGAGAGGTGAACTGAGGTTCACTGGTTGTCTGGAACAATATCACAGTCCACATTAAAAGAAATTCACAAAAACACAAATTTCAACATAAGATTCTCCTGGTTTAGGTCTGTAACTAGAATACCATCAGGTGTAATCTTGCGGCAACAACATGGGTCAGCCCAGCCACCAGCAAAGATCCTCTCTGTGACAGGAAGCTCACTAACACCAGAAAAAACTGTAAAACCCTAGAGACCCTAAAATTAATCTCCTCAAATTTCATTTCGTCTTTTATTCAGGCTTTCATCCAGTTTATTATGCATCTCCTCTTCTCTTTCTTGTTAGACTGCTCTAAAGTATCTCTCTTGTAGCAGTTCTTTCACCATATTTATATTCCTTCCTTTTATATGTAACCTTCATCCTTTTTATCCCTGTGCAGCAAGATACACTTTTAGGCCGAGGGAAGAGGCACATTGCTGAGCTCCTCTTGGGAGGATTTTTATTTATGGCCGTAGTGTGGACAGGGTAATGAAGCTTTAATGAATTAGAGGTGAACAGAGGTTTATGGGCTGGTGCCCACCATGTGTACTTAACAAGATGACATGTCATTTTTTTAAATGTGTTTTTTCCTGCGCTGTGATGCTATTCAATAGCAGAACAAGAATTTATCTGAAAGAAAACAAATATAAGACTTTATATAACAATTTAATGCTTGTAGGTGAGTTGAAAGCCAGAAAGATTTTTAAATGAAACCCATCAACCTGAGAGATCTACACCATCAATGTGAAACCAGGCCCTGAGGAAAAGGGGTTATGAGGGTATCACTGCAAAAAATAATCAGTAAATTGCGCTTAAAATAAGTGGTTTTTTTTTTATTAAGTTGAGAAGGTAAGTGAGACGCTTTGCCAATGAAAAAAGGCATTAATTATTTTAGTGCCGCTCAGTGCCGCAGTGGGTAGCACTGCTGCCTTCCAGCAAGAAGGTTCTGGGTTCAATTCCCATCCTTCAAACTCTGCAAGTTCTCCTTATGCATGTGTGGGTTCTCTCCGGGTACTCCAGCTCCCACCCACAGTCCAAAAACCTGGCTTTTAGGTTTATTGGCTTCTCTAAAGTCTCCTAAAGAGATAGGCACCAGGACCCCTTGGGATAAGTGTGTTAGAAGATGGATGGATTTTCTTATAAGAAGGGTAAAACATACCCATATTAACCTGAAAATACACTTATTTTAAGACATTTGTACTCTTTTTTTTTATTATTTACAGTATGCAACGATACTGTAATCATCACAGCACCTGAGTAACTTTCTTTTACTACTTTATTCAGCTTCACTCAAATGAAAAGCAGACACAGATTAAAATTTTGAAAACATCCCATCCCTGCCATTTTCTTATATATAACCAGGTGGGGAAGGAGCTAATGTGGCTGATGTCAGGTTTATTCAGTGATGATTATAAAATTAATGTGTGCTTATGAATCATTTGTGCAAGGGGGATGCTGCACTGTGTCTTGTGATGCAGTCAGGAGACCATCCTGCCTTGTCATTCTGATGGAGCATCTTGTCTTTATGGACTGATCAAGTGTTCTGTCAGAACAAATACTGTTTTGTAACCATGTGTTATGTTCTGTTAATAAAAGATGGCTGCAGGAGAGAATTCGGAGAAAGAAAGCTTGAAGTTGGGTTGAGCTTTTCCTTCAGCTCCTGCAGAAGCTGCTTGAATCTCTTTCCTGTGTAGACTCAATTTCTATTTATTTGCAAACCTACATTTTCTGAATCTAACAGCTGAAGCACAGGAAAACTGCAAGACCACCATGAGGCATTAGTACCAGGCTTCAGAGGCTCCAGAGTCAGAATTCTGTCGGAAGGACCCCTCGGATGATAAATACTCATATGAGCAGTTCAATACAAACCCATGGAGACTCAGCACCATAAAGAATAACCTGTATTGGAGCATCATTAAGTACTCTTTAAATGTATTTCCAATGTTTAGCCAATAAGTTCAGTCACAAATATTTCTATAGGTGCAGTTGTTCTGCATTGCTGCTCCCCCTTAATATTCAATTCCACACACCAAAGAATTTTTTTTGTTGTTTTTATGGTTTATGTATATAAAGTCTGTTTTTTGGGCCTACTGTGTGCAGACTCAGACTGAATAAAGAGACATAAAGGTACATAAAAATATAAATAGCTGATCTTCCAGTTTTATATCAGTAGAGACAAGCCCCTTTTTTCCTTTGCTTTTGCTTTCTCACACTGTCAGTGAGCTTGGAGCAGTATGATGAGTTGTTATCAGAAACACCATAAATTTGTTCAGCATCTGCCACAAAACCTCAGTCCCTACCGCTCTTATTTATTTATCTGTCACCAGAGAGGGCTAGAGAGGAGGGGCTTTAATGCCACTCACTTCCATCGCAAAGGTCTGTGTTGCTTTATTTCTTGTCTTATCTGCTGAAAAATGAGGAGCATGAAAGGGCAGCAGGGGTGGGTGGGGTGGTTTTGGTTCGGGGAAAAAGAAGGGTCAAAAGAGCAAAGAGGATGAGTGCAAAGAGGAAAAGAAATGTAGAGATAAAGATGAAAATAAACTGACATGAACCACCATTGGGAGGAAGAAGGGGGAGAGTTCAGACATCAAACCAGAATGATGCTTCAGTGGAAGGAGACATGGCCTAAATATTTCAGAAATATTCATTGTTAATCTCTTTTAGTCTGGACAGGGTTCCATTTTGTCAAGTAAATTATTCTCCTACACATATACAGAAAAAAAGCAAATGTAGGAAATAATAACAGAGAAGAGCAAGCAAAAAGAGAGCTGACATTAAATCTAAGAGTTTCATAAACAATGTAAACTTTTACCATTTTTCACACAGTGATGTCTGTTTAAACAAAAACAGAGTTTGTATTTAGACATGTGATTGTAATTCTGGAAAGCAATGCATCTGTCATTTTTTTTCTTCTTTTTTTTAAAAATCATCTATTTAGGAAATAAAGAAGTGAAAATTTGTGGTATAGTTTTTGGTATGGCAGTTCTTCCAAAAGTTTGGGACATTAAATCAGCAACTTGTGTAAAAAACTGTGTCTAAATAGATTGATGCCTCCCTTGTTAACCAAAAGGCTTAATTAAGCAGATCTAACAGCAAACATTAGCGCATACTATAGATGTTGCAGATTCTTTAACAGCAGGCAAAGACTTATTCTCCAATGTCACCGTAAGAATCCTAGTGGAACTCTATCTCAATGTGCATGCAAGCACAAGTAATAGCAGAGAGATACGAGTGAGCCTTAAGTTGATGGAAAAATCTGACATCTGACTGAATCTGCAGATTGTTGCCTGTACAGTAAAGAATGCTACATTTCCACAAGTCAAATGCTGAGAGTCTTCTTCTCCTAAAGGATAAAGTCAGACAGTTATTCCTGGTGCAAATAAAAACCTTGGTCTCTAAAGGACCAGAGGGGACATTCAAGTCAACAGATAATACAAGCCCATTAGTTGTGAGGATGTTTTTGTCATTATTCAAAATGATGGGTGTTTGGTTTAAAGAAGGAACATCACTGAACTTTTCAGTAGCGGTAGAACACCAAAGAAAAGTAAAGTAGCTAAGAAAACAGGTGCCTACTAAACTTTACTCATCTAAATCAAATGGCTGAATGGACTCATCAACATGTCAATCAGCTCCGCAGAGGTCTGGTAACGAGCCGTTGATTTAAAAGTCAGAGGATGCAATTTACTTAAATGATTCAAGTTTTAGAACTGACAAAGAAAGAGCAAAGAGAAAACAGCCTTATATGTTCAATAGAAAATAATGTCCTAAAATTTGGCTTTAAAAAGAAAAACACATTAGGAACTTGTGGCAGAAAACAGTTTTATAAGTTATAGTTGGATTTGCATGATTATGAGGATAACATTTCATTTTTTTATGCTGTTGAAACCAATAAAACCCAACTTTTGAACCAAATTTATGATATTCATAACAAATTACTCCCAAGGTTTCATTGCACCTAGTTAATGTAGATGGTTTATTTATTTTCTTTAAAGTAGACCAAAGTAGCATCAAATCCTTTGACAAACATGTAGATCTGCTTCTGATGCTTTAGGACATGGTTGTGAGGGGATCATAGGCCAAATGTAGCCGTAGATAACATTATCTCAGTCTTTCCCTCTCTGTAGCCAACTATAGTTGAATTGACATTCCATATGGGTTTATAGAGATATGTGATAGAAATTATCAAAAATATAAGTACATTTGTCTTTTCAAGACCTTGCAACATTCTCCCGCTTTTCCTACCCTAAACAGAATCCAGAGTGTCTTTAAAGAAACATCTAAGACATTTTATTTAGACATACATTTTTGTTTCTGTGTTTTGAAACTCTTGTTAGGACTTTGGGATATCAGTGTGTGGTACCGATGCTATACAATATATATTTTTCTTAATTTTCTCACTTATATTTGGTTTGTAAGCGTAGTCCTGAGGGTGAGGGCAATGCAATTGCAGAGGTAGCTAATAGTTTCCTGACTTTAATTTAATGCAACATCTGCTCCATAAACAGAGAAACCAAAACCAAAGTTACCATCAATAAGAATCAAGCTAGCAGAGCCAACCTGCAGCCACCTTAAGCGGCCATATTCTAGTAGCCTATTAGCTTATAACAAAACAAAATTCTCCTCATAGCTTGGATGGCCACATAAAACTTAACCCTTTGTAACTGTAATGAGACACTGGAATGAGGCTAAAGAGCAAAGGCAATTTTATCATAATCAACATATTTGAGGCAGAGTCCAGGCAATTGTTTTTTTCTCTAAGTCCACTACATAAATGTTAATTTTTTGTTAAATAAGTTTGTTTGTATGAGAGTGTGTGTGAAAATAAGAGTGAGCATCATTGTGCAGGGATTAACTGAGCTTTCAAACAGGAATATTGATCAAATTTAACATCCATTCAGTCGCATTTTAAATCAATAACAATATTATCTCAGTAAATACAGCAATCTTTGTATTTTAAATCAGTTGAAATATATTCTAGTGAAATATCATGATGTTTTACAGTTTTTGTTTTTCTTACACCTCCTACTTGTGATACGTATTGTACACCAATTTCTTTCTAATTTACATCACACTGATAAGTGTGGGGCCAGCCTGTATATAATAAAGTGGAACATTCTTCTCCTTTAATTGAACAGGTGTTGTTGGCCCCATCTAATCAAAACAGGGAATTTAATATAGTTAAAGTGTTTGGGAAATAGCGAGCAAACTTAATGTTTTATCTTAAATTCCTATGCTTTTGTTGTGGATTGTAAAAAAATTTCTTGCAAAACTAAATGCACTGTACCAGTTTATAAAACCTCTTTGTTTCGTGTTTCTCCTGATAGTCTCACACAGCCAGTAGATTGAGCTTCTTCATGCTTTCTGTCTGTATGTTTAGTCTATATCTCTGGCTTTCAGGAATACTGTTGCTGGATTGTAGAGTCAGCTGTTTAAAGTGAGGCCGGCAGCTGCCCATTCCTCATAGGTCATAGTCACAACCTTAAGCAGAATGAAATCCCTGTCCAGGGCTGTTCATTTAGGTTTCTTCGAAATAAACACACAGCACAAGAAAAAGTGTCAGAACCAATTGATTAACTTCCTGTTAGACTACCGGCACAACTATAAACTGCCTGGGGTAAATGTCTCTGTATGGAGGCACAATTTGTTTACCATTCTTTACCATTTCAATCTGAAAAACTCACACAAACAGAAAAGACAATTAGAAGAAATGTATTTGTCTTTGGTGCTCAGACCTCGGCAGGAAACATAGGGCTGAATGTTGATTGTTATGCATGAACAGGAGTAAAGAATAGGGCAGTTTCCCTCCGAAGGCCTGAAACTGTAGCCTCGTGAGACCATCCTGATCTTGCGAGCTTTCAAGGTTTCACTCGCTAATCAGTCTGGAGACTCT
>NW_015150515.1:500069-506068 GCF_000732505.1 Cyprinodon variegatus
TCCAGTTTGGATAACACAGGTTGAGAGAACCTGTCCATTATGAGCAAGCATGAAGCGACAGTGGAGAGGAAAAATTCCCCATTTGGAAGAAACCTCTGCCAGAACCAGGCTCAACATGGCAGTCTTCCGTGGTTGAAATGGGATGCAGAATGCAGTAAGAGTCTGGTAGGAATGAAACTGATGAAGTTTTAGCTACGATTGGGGAGGAGGGGCTGGAGTTGGGTTGAAACGTCATCTGAATGAAGTCACACAGTGCAACCACCGCCTGCGCACTAGGGGGCAGACGAGTTGAAGATCTGATGCCTGTTAAGATGAACTTTGGATGCTGATTGGCTTTCGTGGAAGTGTGGTTCAAAGCTGATTGGCTGTGTCGTAGGTGGATGTAGGCGAGCAATCAGTTTCTTCAGTTAAACTTCTGCATAGGCTCCATTTACAAGCATAGAGAGAGCACACTGAGGAGTTCAGCACCCTAAGCAGGGTGCCCAGACAAATAAGAAGGTCAGACCTCAACTTATGATTCGGAGCATCCAGAACACATCCCATCTGGTTACTGACAAAAGCAGCCCAACTTCAACTAAGTCAATGAAGAGAGTGTCTACCTGTCCTGTTTTCCTGTTGCTCCTTTCCATCAGCCAGGGCCCCAAAACACCATTCATAAAGTTGGCCAGAGGGTTGTCTGACCTTTTAGCTGAAATGTTAGGGCAAATTAGTTGTCAGAGAGGTGGACGTGGCAGCCATTCCAAGACCCAGCAGTAGTCCCACACAGCTCCAGCAACCATCTTTATTCCTTTCATCTTTTGGGGTTTAGGGATTTTATCTCAATGTACTTTGCCCTTTGCAGCTGTACAGTGTCTGTCAGATCAAAGAATAACATTTTTATTCCTTAGTTGTGAATGGCTCCATATACAATACAGCACAACGGTTAATATTAGCAGAATAACTAATCAAAAAGCTCTGTGAAAATAAAAATACTGTGGAAAGCAAATGATGGATTCCATGAAAAGTAAAAAAAAAAACAAACAGCTAAACTTCACATCACTTTCAAACAGAACTGAAGTTAATCTTATAAAATCTGTCAAACATTCTAAATTACACCTTCTGTTTAAGGATTGCCTTAACTGGATCCATTTATCACAAATCGTTGACAATTACCCTAAATTTGGAAGGAAATCAGCATCTCTCAAAAGCAAACTAAACACTATCCTCACTTACCTACAGGCGGTCACTTTGTATGCATATTCATTACCTTATGTAATGGATTTTTAAATTGAACACAGCATTCATCAAGCATTTATTCCAGCACTCAACTACCAAACAGAATATGTTCTTTAGAATATATTACCGATGTACAATTTTCACTGAACGGCATAAAAGTAGAACCAAACTCTTTAATGTTCATCTCTAAACTCCAGATTCCTGCTTTTGCTGACTGATCTGTCCTCCAAATGAACTTAGTTTTAACTTGCTAAAACTGATCCCTCCCTCGCTTTGCTTGTACTTTTGACCTTAGCCTGACACTGATCCTGCCTTTTGAACATAGGAGTAAGATCAAGCAGTAATTCTCTCTAGAGGTGCAGCTTTTTCTCTTCTTTGTCTTTGGTTTCATTATTTTCTTTGTCTTTTTTGAGTTTATTAGGAATCAAAGAGCGTTGGAGTATATTCCTGTACATTTCCAACAAAAGTATTCATATTTCTTAAAACTTCTTTCATTTTTTTAACATTACAATTGCAGATCATTTGAAAAGATTAGATTTTTTTTCCCAAGCCAAGTCAAAAATTAACCTTTTTTTTTATGTCTCCATCCTTTTCTGTTTTCAGTCTTGCTTATTCAGTTCAACTGTGCCTTTGCTTAATCCTCTCTGTTTCACCTGTATGCAGCACTTTACAAGATTTTCCTTGCCTCTGTCCCTCCGCCATATTACCAATCTTGTTATCGACCAGGTGTGTGCTCTGGGATTATTCCTTCCCTGCTCACCCATGGTAGATTTTTCACCACTTCTCTACTACTCTAATACCTAGACACCGACCTTCTCTCTGACCTCTAAATACAGATTCTTGTCCGAATCTTCTACTGCTTATTCTGCTATCTGCCCCCTTGCGAGTCACCATTGCCTTTATATTGACAACTTTTAGATTTTAGATTAAGAGCTTGTTACAGCTTCCAGACAGAAGTGTGACTGAAAGGATGCTCAGCTTTAGCACTCTCTTTACACAAAAGATCGGGCTGTTTCCCTTGCCGTCCAGTCATTCTGATGTTATTTTGTTGTTTTCCTTGCAGAGCGGACGGTGTTCAGAAACTAGAACCTAATATCAGTTCTGAGATTAACAATTTTGTTTTCTTAAGAAAAATTTTTTTTTTTTTGTGTTGCTATTGTTAAATCTGCAAGTTCTGAAATCTATTTTCTCAATTTTCCTGAACATGCCTTTTCTCAGTTATATCTTCTCAATTATTGTTTCATGTTTTCCTCTATGAGAGGTGTTTCTCTCTTTTTTTGTGTGTGTATATCTGAGTTTTAAAAATTTTTTTCATTGTTGAGTCGTCTCATTAAGCCTTTGTTTTGTGTCTCTTACTGTAGCTGTGTCTTCTGTGTGATTGACCAGCTCAGAGTACTGCGTTATTGTAAAGTGGAATGGAACACAGTGCTATGGGTTTTTTAGTCTTTGAATAAAAGTCTTACAATTGTAGCACGCATGTGTTATGTATGCCTAATATTCATCTACCCCTAATTAATTAAATCTTCAAATGTCAAACTAATAAATAGTGCAGTATGAATTTAATCTTAGTTCAAATGGAGATGTTATGTGAAGAGAACATTAAGAATGCAGAGAACAGAGCAGTCAAGGGAGAAATATATAGAGAATTTTTAAACAGGAATGCATTCTAAAAATATATGTTCAGCTCTGACCCTGTACTAGAGGACTGCTCAGTCGATTAAAATGGCAAAATGTAATATACTTCTTAACAAATGCGGATATGAAGACTATGTTAGTGTCTGTTGGTACATGGTTTAGGTGACATTCCTTTGAGGCAGAACATGGTGGAGGATTGTTAAAAACCATCCAATGACCTGAAAGGACCGTCTTTAGTATATGGCAGGTTTCTGTTATAGTATTCAGTCATGCTTTACTCCTTGGTTTCTAGTGTTAGTGGTTTTATTTTTATTTTGCTGTGTTCTTTGGTTTTTTTCCAGTTACTGTCCTAGGATGGGTTCTGTTATGTTTTCTTTTCAGTGTTTAATTTTCTTTTCTCCATGTTTTATAGTCCTAGTAATTTAACATTGTGTTGTTATTTCCAGTCTTCCAGGTTTATATCTGTTGCTCTCTGCTGCCCTCTTGTGTTACCCTTCTTCCCTAGCTCTTTCCCTCTTGTTCTGTGCACACCTGCTCCCAGTTTCCTCATTAGCCCCCTCTTTGTCTCTGTCTCCTTTAAAAGCCCTTTCTCTTCAGTTCCCCTTTGCTGGGTCCTCGTCAAACACTGCCAAACTTTGTCAAACTTCCTCCAACTCCGTCTTCCTGAGTCTTCCTCGGTGTGACAGTGATTCCCCTGATGTCTCCACGGTTTCTGGCTCGTTTTGACTAGTTTTTATGTTTGATTCTTTTGGATTTTTGGACTCCTGATTTCATGCTTGTTTGGACTTCGTTTTCATTATTGGATTTTTGGATAATCCGCCTTTGTTTTCAGTTTCCCTTTTTAATTAAATCTAATAGAATTCACCTCTGCCTTCCTGCCTCTGCTTTTGGGTCAACACTCCATAACCAAATCCTGACGGTATAAATTGTGTTCGTCCATTTGATGGAATTAGTTTTCACAGTAAGACAGAAAAGTCAGTCTAATTCTCCATTTAACAAGTTCCTCATCAGTGCTACTGACGTGATGTAATCGCTCAGCTTACTTTGAAATGCAAGCCAGTGAAAAGAAAGCTCATAATAGATTTAATAGCTACACAGTAAAGCACATATTTACCTGGGACATTTCATTAGACATTTAGCCTGCTCAGGAAACATTGAGGAAGTGACAGGTCATTTTTTTTCCTACACATCAAGGCACAAAGGTTATTTTTAAGGTAAAACAGACATATCAATGTTAAAGCCCATGTTTTCCACGGACAGAGGAAGAATCGTAATAGACACAATCATGCTGGCTGTGAGTCCAGTTGTGTCTGATTCCTGTTACGGTTACAAAAGCGGGTGAGTGTATATAGTATGTAAACAAGATTCAATTCAATTCAGTTTATTTATATAGCACCAAATTCACAACACATGTCATCTCAAGGCACTTTACAGTTCACCAGATCATACAGTCAAATTGATACAAAGTTTTCTATCTAAGGAAAACCAGTTGATTGCATTGACTCAAATACAATCCCTCACACTAAGCATGCTTGTAGCGACAGTGGAGAGGAAAAACTCCCTTTTAACAGGAAGAAACCTCCAGCAGAACCAGGCTCAGTGTGAGCGGCCATCTGCTGAGGCCGACTGGGGTTCAAGGAGACAGAAGCAGGGTTATGTATCAATATCTAAAGCTCATGCGAACATGTTGCCTTAAGGCAACACATGCTTTTTCCAAGCTAAAAAGGAAACCATGGTATTTATGATGAAAAAAAAAATAAGTGAATAAATAAATATTTGTTACCCACATACAGGTAAACAACTGGTAGATCCCATTAATAACTGTAATTGTGCTTTTGTTAATCTTTAAAATTTTCCCACCCTCAGTTTTGGTTTTGTAAATAGGATTATTTTTTTATTCCATTCTCTAAATACTCCAGGTAATGTGTTTTTGAATTTCGTCTTTCCCACTGACAAGGTTTACACTTTTATTACATGTTCTTATAAACATAAAATTCAAATCCATGCTATGCCTTCCTAATACAAATTCCTAGAGATTGATGATCGCTGATTGGTCCGTTACTGCCAAGCCTCTAGGATTGATTGACAGGTTGAATTCACCACACAGAATTAGAGACGTGATTTGACGTGATTGTCTCACCCCTGATCACAGTTTTGATATATTTTGGTGCACTTTAACCCAGTGATCTCGGGGATAGGAATTGAATGGTGAGGAAGCATTTAAATCTTGTGTGGACTTTTTTTTTACGGCCTCACTTGACTTTTAAGAGTTTTATTATTTATGCTAAAGGTCATCATGCATAGTTATGGCTTACCATGCAGGCATTTGTGTTTTTTAAAGCTTATAATAAAGTAAATCTATAATCATAGTTTAATAGAGTAATAATAATGGAGTGCAGCTTCAATTCCTCACCACACCATCTGTGTATCCAGTTTCCTGTCTTCAAAAAGATCATATCTGTAGATGACAGTTTGTGTACATTTTCTATTTTTTGTCTTGATAGATCAGATCCCTTAGTAATTTTTGAATAACAATTGCACATTTCAAGCCCTGTTTTGTGTATACATATTCTTTAAAAATGAGATCGCAGCACACTTGATTTTGTTATTGTCGTAGATAATTATTCTATGATATCATGCATACAGTAGGCTATGAGTGACTAAAAATTAATGGAGGCTACACTGTCAAGATGATGATCTTGAAGACAAAATAATAGCAAACAATCTAAACCACAGTGACACGCATTAACATTTGTAGATTTAGCAAGACAGAATTTCATTTAGTGCGACTGGTATTGCCACTTTTGAAAGATGCAACAGTAGCAATATTAAGCAGCAGTTCCATATTAAGGCAACAGAAGAAGTACTTGAGAACTAAATAGATTTTAGCAATTAAAACTAACCAGTTAGAAAATTGTCATAGAATCAGCACTGAGGTATTTACAGATTGATATTTACAGATTGATACAGATTGATTGAAAATGTACACAATCACAAGACAAAGAGTCTTAATATTTGGGATGTACAACTTTTTAAAACTAACTGGACTCACTTCCTGTTAATGCTTCCTGGGTGCATCAGTGAAGAAAAAAATAATTGTGTGTACCAAAAAAGGTCTTATCTGTTTACAATAGATGCCTTCTATTTAT
>NW_015150515.1:506442-508918 GCF_000732505.1 Cyprinodon variegatus
GGTAAACTTTTGCCTAACAATGGTCACCTGTTCAGTTTCCATTTCAATTCAGTTTATTTATATAGCTCCAAATAACAACTCGTCATCTCAAGGCAGTTCACAAGATCATACAGTCAAATTGAGTGATTTATATCTAAGGAAGTCCGGTTCATTGCATCGACTCATTGACTTGAATACAATCCCTCACACTAAGCATGCTTGTAGTGACAGTAGAGAGGAAAAACTCCCTTTTAACATGAAGAAACCTCCAGCAGAACCAGGCTCAATGTGAGTGGCCATCTGCCGAGGCCGACTGGGGTTCAAGGAGACAGAAGCAGAGATACAAGAGGCAATTGCAAAAGATGGCCCCCGTCCAGGAAACACACAGCCAGGCAGGCGAGGTCCGAGCCAACTCCCATGTCAAAGGATGAAGAGAGAACATCCAGCCAGTTACAGTCAGAGAAACAGGACTACACTGAAAAACAGGCCGATCTCCTACATCTATAAACAAAGGTGTTGATGGCAGCAGCACAGCTGATATTTCTCTCCATGATGGTGTCACAGCCAAAGAGGAACAGACGAGTTAAAGTAATTTCCCTCTGCAAATATTAAAGTATTTCTGATTCTGATTTTGACGAGGCAAACTGCTATGAGAAAAAGAAGAGAGAGCATAACATTAAAGATGAAACTAACAGATTCTGCAGAATGGAAGAATAGAGATAGAATGAAGTAGAATGATGAAAAAGTGGTCCGTATGTCCTCCAGAATCCTAAGCCTATAGCAGCATAACTATAGAGATAGCTCAGTTTTAAAAGCATATTGATGTGTAGAGGGAATTAATGGCATCATTGGCTCGAAACCACTGTGTTCAATTTGACAGGAGCCTCATTGGTCATTTTGGGCCAGGTTTTACAAATGTGACAGTCATTAACCTAAGCTTGTGTAAAATGACCAAAACATTGTATTTCATCTCTTGTTTAGTGTCTTATGTTCTTAATATATTAAATACGTAATCCTCTTAACATATTTCAAGACTGCTTTTGAACTATCCAAGACAATTGGCTCATCTAATCTAACTTAAAGAACATTACATCAACGCCTTATCACATATCTTGCAGGCAAACCAGCCAGTGTTTACACATCGTCTATTCTGTTACTGTCGCCATATCAAGGCCTATCACGTTCAACTGCCCTGGGTGTTTACCGAAGGCCGTGATTAAGCACTATGATGGAAACTATCAACATCCATTTCATCCATATTTGATGAGTGAATGCCTCCCTCCCATTACACACAACAGGGGGAAGCTGTAATCAGCATCCAAACACACTGTGAATAATTATTCACCCAGATAATAGCTGTGTTTATGCAAGGACAGAGAAAAGGTTGGTTTTTTTTTTATTTCCGTTTAGTATTTTTTTTCCTTCTATGCTAAAGAGAACTCTGATTAGGTAACAATGTGGCTGATTTCTATTTGTCTATGTGCTTTTTGTACACAGTGCCTTCATTTAAGAACTAATGGTATTAGCCCACATCCTTCTAGAAAGCCCTTTGTCATATAAAGGATAGCAGAATCAGAGGGAAGATGTCCAATATTGATCCCAGCCAGTTGTCATTTCATCATTTTGATAATATGGGCTATTAACTGATTGTCTATACACTTAACTGGCTCATAGACTGCACAGAAGGAAATTTTGTGACTCCATTGAGCTGTGTTATGTTTCATTTCTGAACTACCCTGTAAACTGTATATATGGGTGATCTGGACCCAATTTCTGCAGGGTTTTACTACATGAAACAGACTGTGAAGCTACAAATGAGGTCAGCGTAGAGGTCTGTTACATTAAGGACACAGGAATTACATTTTCCGACTCAGCCTATTACAAACGGGATGCAAAGATTAGCTTATACAGGCACTGAAACAGATTGTAAAATGTTACTTTAGGGTTGTCAGCTTATCAGATGACTTACTTTTTTTCTTTTTTGGCCAAAAAAACATATTTAGATACATAATAATATTGCAACTCACTTTTCCAACCACACACCAAAAAGGTAAAAGTTAGCATACAGCTTTTAATTAATGATTTAATGAATAAATTAATTAATAATAAACATCTGTTTAATTGATTATTACACATATTTTATATTTGAACTTCTGGTTGAATTAAATTTTCCAATAACAGAAAAGTTATCCAAATTTTTTAACATTTTAGATCATTTTAGATCAGAAAACTGCATAGTTACGTTGACATTTTTGGTAAAGTAACCAGTAACACTATCAATTTACTCCTTTATGTCAGGATTTTATCTAAAACTCGGACCCACATGCAGTGAAGCCAAACAGAGAGCACAGAGTAAAAGTTTTAAAGGGTTTTATTGAAAGGTATTTAGAGTTTGGTGCAGAGTTCCTCCGGAAAACTGAAAGATGAGGGGAAGACAGACTGTTAAATTCAGGCTCAGTGGGGAATTGGAGTTGTTAATCTTGAAGGAGAGGATAGT
>NW_015150515.1:509815-518208 GCF_000732505.1 Cyprinodon variegatus
GGGAGAAACACAAAAGACAAGACAAACAGACGAACACAAAAACTGGGATCCTGACACTTTAATGTAACATTCCAAGTACTGTTGAGGCCTGGAATTGTATGTATGTATAGAATTCCTTTTCGTTTTCCTTAACAAGCCCCTTATGGATTAGATGGGTCTTTTCCATGCCCATCATTAAAATAATTCTCAAGATGTTTATTAATACGTGTTTAAGGTTGAATATATCACAAACATCCATGTACATACTGCTCCCTTCAACATCCCCTTCCCTTTTTTTCTCTTAAGTTTTTCCAATCATAACTAATGTTGGTACAGTGCGAGGATTGTAACGGAAGTAAGATTTATTGATTGTGCATACAATCCTTGCCAATAAGCCTGATTCTAAATAAGATGAGCAGCCTTTTATTAGTAACAAGATGGAACGATTGGGTTTAAACTTCAACAAGTAAGAGGCTTTTTCGAGTGTTTGAATCAAAATGTCTTATAGCTAATATTCCCTACAGTGGCTTTGTTGATTGAGAAAATAAAATATATTTTTTTATTAACTCTTCTTTATTGTTATAATAAATAATAACAAAAAAATATTTAGAGAATTCATTCACCGCATACACAAAGATGTACTTAAGTGAAATATTGGTGCATAAGTCCCTTCTGCAAGTCCCATATTGATGTGCTGATATTGATCTACTATCCTAATTCCGATTCTTCATGTTTTGAGGAGAACTAATAAAGTAGCTCTACATTCTATACAGTGTCTTCAGACAAACAGATTCAGAATGAATAGGATTTGTAATCTGATGATATGTAGCATTTATACCTAGATCAAATCCGCAACATCCAAAGCTGTAAGTAATTGTTGTGGGCTTATGGGCTAGAGGTCCTTGTTTTCGAAGACTTAAGCTATTATTTCAGCCGATCCCCATTGATCTTTGTTTGCTGTTGCATCGATCCAACTTTTAAAAAGAACAGAAAGGCTTCTTTGTAGACAACTTAAACAGGTGGGTCATTTTGTTGTCCCTGCACACTGCTTGCCTTCCATTCCGCAATGGTCAAAATAAATCTCCACAATGTTCAATGTAAGGGCCATAGTATCAATAGAGTAACTGTTCTGCTATTCTTCACATACTGTTTGTTCCTTATTTCTCCTTTTATACAATAAGGACACATTTTTATGCTAAGGTAAAGTCTATTAGAAAGCGCCTCAATCTGAAATAAAGATAAATGAAGAGTTATACAATTGTCTTAGGACTTCTCATCCAGGTCATAGTCAACAGGACTGAACAAACAGGATTGTTTGGGTACAGTATCGGTCGTTGCATGCTAACAAAGAACGACTACCCAATCCAAAGTGGCAGACCCGTTCGTCCAGTTCTACTTGCATGTTTTCTAAGCCAAAACAAGGTTTTTTTTTTTGGTCCACTCTATAAAGCTTCGAACCCAACGCTATTTCCGTCATTTTGAATTAAAAAGGCTTCCTGGATGGGAAGCAAAATGTCTTCAAACTTGGAAACAAAGTCTATTGGATTGCTTTTGAACTTTTTTGGAATCTTAGGATTTACCAATCACAACTAATTGTTGAGCAATCTAATATGCTCTGTTAAATCACTTTTCTTTTTCGCATTGAACATAGATCAGTTCCATTAAGCATTAAGTGTTAAATGCTAAGTATTAAGTCTTAAGTGTTCCCAATAGTGTTTATATACTAACTAAGAATATTTCTGCTAAAAATAATTCATAAAATGTATAAGTATGTGCCTTAGATACAAAGAAGCACACTGTAAATGTTTTAGCCCATGTTGATCTAGCTCTAAAGTTCAATACTGGTCAGATTGTTTGTGAACCTTGGGTAACTAAATATAGGCTATCCTACAAGGAGGAGGTAATATTTCTTTTAAATATCATATATATGTTATAACAGTAATACATATGGACAACAATATTGTTTGAGAAGTTAGCAAAAAGTTGGTAAGGTCATAGATGAACTGTTCGGTCCAGATATGAAGCTGTTTAAAACTGGTAGAAGTTTCAAGACTGATTATTGATACTTCATCAATTCTTTTAGACCCGAAACTAAGCAAAAAATCTAATAATAATAGTAAAAATGATATTAATAATAATAGTAATAATAATTTTAATTCTGTTTCTGTCTCAAATTACAATGAAACTCAAAACGCACTACTTTTAAAATACCAGGTTTTTGGAAAAGAATGCATGAGGTCCCTCATAGTGATATGATTTGTTTTTTACTTTATCAGGTTATGACGATATCTCTTGTCCACTATTCTTAAGTTGAACCCTAAGGGTTTATCAGACAAATGCCCCTGCTTGGTGTTGGGTGGTCTAACTTCTGGGGTTCTGCCTTTAGGTTATTGGTCTCGAGGCTCGGCCTGCGCAGCTGGAGGTGGCAGTGCAGCTGGGTCAGGGGTATTCAACACCTTGCATTTCACCCAGCTTTTCTTTGTCCGTGGGGCGGCTGCCCCTGTGTGTTGCTGGCAACCCATCCTCTGCAGGGCTCATGGCTGCCCTGGGCTTATGCTTTGTGTCTGGCAGCCAGGGAATGATAAGGATTTTCTCAGCAGGGTCCTCCTACCTCTTGGTGCTGTTGGGTGCACTGAATGGTGGGCCTTTTACTGCCCTCGCTACTCCACAAATGTACACTTCCAGGTTGAAATTTAATATTAACACATATTTCTTTGAACTCTTATACAGAAACCAACACACAATCATCTGAAACAGTAGATAGTCTTGCAGAAACAGGCTATTGTAACATTACGATGATCTACCTGCTTTATAGGATAGAATTTGGATTCAAGTTGTCTTGAAATATATGTTTTAGAGCAAAACTGCCCTGTTACATGTTGGCACCCAAGGTATGCCTCAAAACTTTCAACAATAGATGTAGAGATTCCAAAAAATGTTTTAAAAGTTAAAAACGAACCACTGGACTTTGCTTTCCAAGTTTGAAGTCGATTTGCTTCCCAATGAAGAAAGCTTTCTCAATTCAAGTTGTCTGGATTGCGTTGAGTTTCAAGCCTTATAGAATAGCCCAACAAAGCCTTGTTAATTCAATTCAGTTTATTTATATAGTGCCAATTTACAACACATGTCATCTCAAGGCACTTTACAGTTCACCCGATCATCCAGTCAAATTGATTCAAAGTTTTCTATCTAAGACAATCAGTTGATTGCATCGACTCATTGACACGAATGCAATCCCTCACACTAAGTATGCTTGTAGCGACAGTGGAGAGGAAAAACTCTCTTTTAACCTCCAGCAGAACCAGGCTCAGTGAGGCCAACTTAGGAAAAATGCAAATTGAACTGAAAAAACAGGTGCAATCCTTAAGTAATGGGGAGTCATTCAGGTTGTTGGCCTAGGATACTAGCTTGGGATTGTGACACAATGAATAGACAAGAGGTACAATGTCTTGTTTAAGTTGTGGGGAAAAATGGCAGAAGAGGGTTGTAGATGTGAGGTTAAGGGTCAGATACCTATGGCTTTTTTTTTTTTTTTTCTTAATCAGAGCAATTCTGGACCAGGTTTGTCTCAAAAACAATACATAAATAAAAATCTGTTGCAAATGCAAGCTTTATTAGACGTTTCAATGGAAACTATATTTAAAGAAAAAAAAATGCAGCCACAACAAAGACTGTAGAACAGTTTTTAACTGGATGAGGGAATTATCAGAGAGCGTTTTGTAAAGTTTGCCTTTATTTTATTTTTAATTCAATGTCAAAAGGAGGGAAGTTCAATAAGCTACGTGTGTCCCACATTGTTTTTTTTGGGGGGGTTTTATTTTGATACACTGTTTATAAAAATGTTTCATTGATTATATGCCAGTCTGCCCCTCTATATACCCACCCTGTGTTTCCATAGATAATTTAATTAGCATTTTCCCCAGACCGTATGTATTTTACTTTGCCACCTTATCTCTTGTCCTGTCTGACTGATGTCATTACAGCAGAATTGCTCTTACGTCCAATCAAAATAGATCAAGGGTCTATTTTGGTCAAAACTTTGCAAGCACATTCACACATAATTCACCATCCCCTCTCTATTTCAATGAGCTCTCAGCACCACAACCTCATATGCTTCTGTTTAAATCAAAATTGTGTCTGATGTGTTCAGGCCTTTAGTTCTAGACCAAACTAGTCTAGAAAATTGAACTTTTTATGAAGTGAAATCATTATATTCTTGGTTTAGATATTTGCTTGGAATCATTGTGATGCTAGAAAGAGATACCATGTTCATCACCTGCTCTCTTGTGGATACTTAATAGTTCTGGGTTCAACACTATTTTGAGTTCTCTTTTTTTACCCACTGACCACTGGAGATATTAAGAGGCTCCTGTGAAACAGTATTAATTTATGTGGCTACATAATTTAAAAAAAACAGCTTATAGCAGCTGAGAATTAGTGAGAATGTGCAGAGACATTCTAGGGTGTCTCAGCTTAAAATTATGCAACTTTTTGAATGTGGCAAAGAAACTGAAAAATGAGAAACTGGGAAATAAAATGTTACTCAGAATTTGAGTCCATGTTATTGTTATAATTTTATTTCTATCTGATATAGTCAGAGAATTTCAAAAACACAGAAGAGAAACCCCGAAGAAATGTCTGATCCACATTCAGCCTGGTGTTTTCCTTCATCCATCTACGAACAGCAACCCCGAGTGGATCATACAGTGTAGGAGGTTGACGTCAGAGAGAGGGGGAAGCCGTTTGAAGACAAAAACATTTGAAGATGAGCAGGGAGATACCACAATACACAAAATCACAGCTCAGCTTCCCTGCTCGTTCAGTCAGAAATCTGCATGGAAACCCCATTGGTGTTTCTAATACAGAGAGACGACTCAACATTAATGCTGAAACATTCTGCCTCCTGTTTCTCAGTGTACTTTTTGTTCTATCCTTGCCACTGCGCCTTTTGTCTCGCCGCTTCTCCCTCTTCCGTTTGTGTGTGCAGTTGTACAGGTGACATCACGCACCTAATGCATTTTTCATAACACTTCTTTGCCCCTGAGCAAATAATAGATGCTATAAAAAGCTTAAATACTTTCCTGCTCATCTCAGAGCCTTTCACACACCACAGTCTCACTTTTTCCCCCATAATTCATCACACCTTTGGCTCAGTAACAGGAAGAGTCCTATATAAGAAAATTAATTGTTTTGTTTTATTTTTCTATTTAGTTGTGAGTGCATCATAATAAAAGCACAGAATAAGACTTCCTCACAGTCAGCAATACATAGAGGTACACATACAATGTACATCAATTTCTGCAGAGAACACTTGGCGGCTCATTAGAGGCTGGTGCTGTATTACGATTTATAATATAACAGATGCAAATGTAGTACAATTCTGCCATAGTTGGCCTCATCACAGGTGGGGACGACCCAGAGTACCAAGGAGCCAGTGGTGGACGTTCTAAGAAGCAGATCCACCCCGCTGACACTGGTGTAAATCCAGGGAACGAACATTGAGTTCATCATTGATATCTGAATAACAAATTGGACTGGACTCACCACAATGAGTCTATGTATAAGAAAGGTCAGAGTAGACTCTTCCTGCTGAGGAGACTGAGGTCTTTTTGAGTGCAGGGGGCGCTCCTTAAGACCTTCTTTGACTCTGTTGTGGCATCAGCCATCTTATATGGAGCTGTCTGTTGTAGCAGTGGCTTATCTGTTGCTAACAGAAAACAGGTGGATCAGCTGATCAGGAAGGCCAGATCTGTGATTGGATGCCCTCTGGACCCAATGCAGGAGGTGTGAAACAAAAGGATCCAAACTAAATGAACATCTCTGTTGGATAATGGATAATTCTTAAAGCTGTTGCAGAACTGGAGAGCTTCTTCAGTGACAGACTGCTGCACCCTAAATGTAGCCTGACGTAGTCCTACTCAATTCTAGTCAGAATATGAGTCTGATACTGCTCCATAGAGCTGTGATTATGGGGCGTGTTTCGAACGAACCAGGAAAAAAAAATGCCTCTGCACTCAATTGGATAGACCTACGCGTGACGTATGTTAAGCCAGGCACAGTTGTTGTCAACAAAAATCAAAGCGTGCAGTTGCACGCCTAGAATAAGAAGATGAGCCTTGATCGCGTTTCTCTGTTCCTCTTTTAAAATTAATTTGCTGTCGATATCTTCTAGAACAGACCTAATAGCAGAATCTACTCACCTAAACTCTCCAGCAACAGACATTGTTGTTGTCGCCCAAGCGCGCTTTGGTCACATGGTTGATTACGTTACTGTTGATCATCTGTCCATCATCGTATAAAGCCCGCCCTGACAATTTGATTGGCCTGCCAGATATTGTGCAAGCATACTCGCGCTACTATTGAGCAATGCCAGACCGAACTTCCCGACCTCAAACGTTGTGGGCGGGACTAAGTTCGGAATGGCACCCAGGCTACCCTAAATGCACCACGGAGCGTAATCACAGATCCTTCTTCCCAGCAGCTGTAAGACTCTATAACCACCACCCTTCCCAACAACCTCAATAGTTGTTGCATTCATGTTGATTTTGCAGTGTCTATCTTATTTAGTTGAATAACATGCTGCTGTCATTTTGCACATCTCTAATGTTGCTAATATTTTCAAATATCCATTACTATAAGAAATAGATTTTTCTAGGGTCTATATCTGTGTGACCATTTTTTTCTATAATCTTTTTGCTGCTGTACACACCAGAATTTCCCCATTGTTGGAGATTAAAGGGATTTTCTATTCTATTCTATTCTATTTTCCTAGAAAATATATTTATTCACACATGATATCAAAAGGTGCATGATAATCAACAATTAAGTGTCGGACAAAAAGGTAGATTATTGTCTCTCCTTTCATCAATAAATGTGTAAATGTAAGAAGTAAAACAGAATGTAAATGACCTAAAGGTTTTTAGGAGTTTGAACTGCTTTTCTATATGAAGAACAATTTAAATCTAACTTTTGCGGGCGTTATTACAAAATGCACACTCAAACATAACTTTTAGAGGGTATTCTATCTGAGAATAATGTTCAAACATTTATTTCCATGCACCCATCTATTCCTTCTTGTCATAAATGCTAATGGACACTAATGCAATGGGTAGAACAAATCTCACACTCCATGAGTTCCTAATCACACTGTTCTTTTCAAATCAAATGCATTTTCAGCCCCTGCTTATGTAGGTCTGAAGCTTAATTACCTCTAATACAGACCTATATGATTTTGTACCTTATCATGTACCTTTTGAATCCCTCTTAGGCTGAAGTCAATCATATGTGCGTAGGTCAGAAACACATTACAAAGACTTTGGCCCACACATTTAATTTGATTTAAAGGATAGATGTATAATCTGCTTGGCTGCAGAGAGCCCACACTTTGTCCTTCTATGGAAAGGCTACTGTGTTAGAAAAAAAATTCATATATTCTCAGCTGTTTCTTTAGAACATTTATAGTTAAAGTGGCTTCCAAGTCTAGTCTGTAAGGGTAGGAGACACCCACAGCGAGTGTTCCACTTCTGATTGAATCCTATTTGCAAAACTTAGACATGCAGAGCAGGATTTCTTTGATTGCATAGCAAACATGGGGGGAAAAAATGATTTATTTTGATATTTAACAGCTTTTTCACAGTGAATAGAGAGAACACCCTCCACACCACCAACTCTCTTAGTAAGATAAACCTATCGAAGGTCAGTGAACCTGAACATTTAGTCTGAATATCGCTATGCTGAAATATGTTAAATGAACTGCAATACTCTCTGGAATGAACACTCAAGCATTTCTATCCAATGGAATAGAGAAAATCCAAAAAATGTTGTTATTTATATGATCTTGTAAATGATAAGTCTATACTCCAGTTAATGCAACACTGCATTTGTTTAAAGTATGAACTTAAATTGAGATATACATACATATATAATATAATTTTTAAGGTCATATATGTAGGCACATCTGGCTATGTTCTTGTTAACCTCCTTAAAACTTTTTAATTAGAACCTAATTTAATTCTCAAAAGTAATAGATTAGCAATAGATGTGACTGCGTGAACTTTACACAGTAAATGGCTATAGATTAATTTTGCAACAGTGCATTTTTGCCAGTTGCTTTCAGGGTTACTAAAGGTGGAAGATGCAGTCTAGCACCCTTAGTGGCTAAAAGTTACAATTTTGCTATAATAGATGAATTAATTAACTTTATTAATGTCATGGGGGAGAAATGTAATGTTCACAAACAACGTTGAGCCAGTTTATAATTAAAAAGAACCAGCTCAAAGTTCAGTTCTCACAGATAAAAATGAACTAGTTGACGTTCATAGTTCCCTTCTTTTTAAAAGAAGTAAGTTCACAAACCTATAAATGGGTCACTTCATTTGGTAAATGACGTTACAATCATACACAATAGAACCCCA
>NW_015150515.1:518440-521271 GCF_000732505.1 Cyprinodon variegatus
TTTAAACACAGATGTTACTCCAGTTTCACATTTCCTGTGGATATCTTGATCTTGTTGAGTTTGTAAGATTGTGCAATAGTTAAGTAAACAAAGTTGATGCTGATAATCAAACTGTTTGTTCTCCTTTTTTGCCCATATTGGAATCGAAAAAAGAATCGATAAAGAATCGAATCGTTTCATAGAATCGAAAAGGGAATCGGAATCGTGAAAACCTTTTCAATTCTCAACCCTAACCCTTAGTGGCTAAAATTTAAAATTTTGCTATAATAGATGAATTAATGAACTTTATTAATATCACGGGTGAGAAATGTAATAGTCACAAACAACATTGAGTCAGTTTATAATTAAAAAGAACCAGCTCAAAGTTCAGTTCTCACAGATAAAAATGAACTAGTTGACGTTCATAGTTCCCTTTTTTTTTTAAAGAAGTAAGTTCACAAACCTATAAATGAAGAAGTTCATTTAGTAAATGAAGCCACAATCCTACACAATAGAACCCCTTTAAATATGTGATCAGAATATATAGAGAGAAATGGAAAATTCTGGATGCAGTCAAGGTATACTGTATGTGCAGCAAAGCCTTTATTTAGCCGAATTTCACAGAACTTTAGAAACATACAGGAACATTCAGGTTTTACTGAAAAGATCTGGATAAAAATGGATTTCCTATGTTCCTCATTCAGTAGAGATATTTCCCAAGTTAGATTTAGACTTTATATAGATTTTATTTTGTTATTTTGTACACACAAGTGTATATAAAAAGAAACTTCGTTCAGTACAGCTCTCTAGACTTTTTCATTTTTTAAAGTGCAGCCTTGATAAAGGTAAGCAGCAGTGATGAAAAAAATATTTGATGAGATCTGTATTTATTAACCCATCCCCTTGGCAAGGAGTGGGCTGCCATTGTGGGGTTGCCCAGGGAGCAGTGTGGGGTTAGGGGTCTTGCTCAGGGAGCCAGAGTGGCAGTCTGTGGAAGTGGGGCTTGAACTCAGAACCTCAGAATTCCAAATTATATTCCCTAAACACTAGACCGACCCGTCCTTTAGCTTTGTTTCTTTAAATCAATGTGTGGCTTTAAATTTGAAGTGGACATTGCTGACATACAGACTTGTTTGTTAAGTCCCAGTGGGCACAGTTTGCACAAAAACGTGAGCTTATCTTCCGTCCAAATCTTCCTTTGCTATTTCTTAAACTCTGTCAAGCACTCTTCAAAACCGGCATCAGAAATACCAGCGATGACCGTGAATCGCGCAGACTAGTACTAGCAGTTTACATGCTAGTCTGTCATGCTGTTTATCATAATAGGGGCCGTAAAACCTCACGTTATCCAATGAAAAGTGTCATTATCAGTTGAACATCAATGCTAGCTGTGTGTGTTGCTCATTATTCTCAGAGTGAACGTCGCTCTTGTTCACGTTTACCACTTCAAAACTGATTCATTCAGCTCACCGTTCAATAAAAATATGAACGTTTTCAGTGAACGCCGTTCATTGAACGCACAACACTGGTCACAACAGCTCATATGTACACAACAGCGACTATGTACAAACTTAAACAAAATTAAATGTATAATAATTAGAGCATAGTTAATAATATATACCAACAAAATATTTTTTTATTGGTTTTATATAGATATTAATGCACATGTTTATTTTTAAGTAGCAATTATTTCATCATAGTATGGCATAGTCGAACAGCTGTGGGGATCTGTTTTAGCGCTAAGATAGAGTAACACTATTTGGTGTGGACGTTTTATTTATACTGCAGGATAAGCACTGAAACAATGTTGTACATATAGGGGTATAGCAGTGTTTTCTGTTGCAGCTCCAAAACTTCTGTCTCATTTTAAAACTCTTCTTAAAACCCACCTCTTTTCTTTGGCTTTTGACACCATGTAGATTTTTGATTTTATGTATACACATGTATATTTTTATCCTGTGCAGGCAGTGCTTTTATTTTATTTTATTTACTTTTTAATTTTAGTTATTTTATCTTTTTTGTGCAGCACTTTGGAAACCTATTGTTTATTGAAACCGTGCTATATAAATAAAGTGGATTGGATTGGATTGGGTTGAAAAGGGGGTTTGTTTTTTTTCTAAGGCATGTTTGTTTCTTCCTTATTAGGAGAACCAACTGATAAACGTATAACTGATAAACCTGTAAGTAAACTTTTAGGAGCTGGTGAAGATTCTCAGTTATCCAGCTCATATAAAAAAAAAAAATCCACTGGACTTATTTTCCAAGTTTGAAAACGTTTCGCTTCCCATCCAGGACCACAATGTTTACATTTTGGACAAAGAAAATAGATGGTTTGAGAGGGGCGTGAAGGAAGCCATCTATGTTAAGAAAGAAAAATCAACTTAAACAGAGGGGCGGACTGATTTCAGCTTTCAAAAACCTACAATGCATTAACTGAGTGTATACCTTCCTGCTATCAACGCAGACCCCTTTACAAGGGAAAGGAAGACCTTGCCTGTTCATCCAGGCCAACAATTCCCTTTAACAACCCCCCTTTCAGAGACACAGACAGGTAATGGGGCACTGCAGGCTAACAAAAGTAGCCAAATGACCCCCATTCCAAAGGGGTGGACCCGTTAGTCTATTTCAATTAGCATGTTTTCTAAACAAAACAAGGCTTTATAAGGCTACTTTATAAAGCCTGGAACTCAATGCTAATTCTGACATTTTGAATTGAAAAAAGCTTCCTGGATGGGAAGTGATACGTCTTCAAACTTAGAAACAAAGTCAAGTGGATTTTTTTTTGTTTTTTGGAGATTTCAGGAGATAACAAAAACTAAAGGTACAAAAGAAAACTTTCCTGTAAACTCCAG
>NW_015150515.1:521632-529644 GCF_000732505.1 Cyprinodon variegatus
AAGGTTAAGAGGCTGAGCTCGTAGATGATGATAAATAACATAGTTATGTATAATATATTACATTTCTGACTGTATATCCCTGTAATTATTGCACACTGTAGCTTTAATTGCAGACCTGTTTCAAAGACCCATGTCTCACTCACTGTGTAATCACCTCTGCTCATCACCAAAACGATTTATCATTGAAGAAATGCTTTTGAAAGCAGTGTTTTTACACCATGGTGTTCACTTTCACCATTTGCGATATATTTATTCAGCTGCTTTATCATGGAAAAATATAAAGACTCGCTGCTACATCATTTTCTGCTTAAAATTTGCCAAATCTAAATATTTTATACTTAGTGTGAGAAGGAAAAAGGAAATACAATATTTTTTACCTACATTCAAGGAAAACATTTTTTAACCCTCTTATGTATTAGTGTGTGTGTGTGTTCATTCTGTTTTTCAGATATTATACATTCACCAGTAGAAACCTAACTAAACACGAGGGTTCAAATACTTTTTTTCCATGCCTGCAAAATGCTAAGGCAGGGAATTAGACACCTGTCTGTCAAAAAACATCTCCATCAGTGATTGGTCAGGCTACTCCTGCCCCATTATGTTTTTTTTTTTGTGTGATTGTTATATCAAACAATATGAAAGGAATTTTGCTAATGGTATGAGGCTGTAAAAAAACAGAACAACCATAGAAATGGCATTAGAAATGCTAATGTACTTGGATATTGATGATTCAGGGGGACAGTTCAACCAGATGTCTGACAACCAATAGATTTTTGGATGGCTGAAAGCTCTCTTTCCTCAGAGAGTAGGTTAGGTGTCATTCCAGGGTAAATGAGCAACTTAATGTCTTTAGTAAGCCCAAATGCTGTAATAACAGGTGAAATGTCAGGCAGGTCCATCATGTGGTAACCTAAGATTCTTTGTAGGCTATGTCATCAGGTTAGTTATTCCTGTTTTGATATTACGGTGGTGATATAAAATGGAAACAAATGGGACCATGTGGATGATTGTTCAGTCTGCTCAACATTCAGGGGAGACGATATATTTAAAATGAAATTACTGGCTCCACACCATATATAAAGCATCAATGTTATGTTCACCAATTTCCTGTGCATTATTGACCCAGGCATGTTAAATAAGGTCAGGGAGTGTCCTGTAGCTGAGACGCATTCACATCACAGTGACAGCTCATAGCACATGATGGGGAGTGAACTAAAAGCCTTCAGTGGCCTCTTGCATATTCAAGGAGCTTAGGGACCACTGTTTCTACATGGTTAAGAAAAAAAAAAAAGGCTTTCAGTATTTCAAGGAAAGAGAAGGAAATTTAAATACATCACACTTCTTCTTTTCGACAAGAAGGAAACCCGACATGGACGGCTGGTGGAGGACAGGTTTATGCTGATCTCTGCCACATGGAAGCAGTCTGTCAAAAACTGTATTGCCTGCTACAAGCCTGACATCCCCAACAAGGCCACCTGCCGATACATCAGTACATGTAAATGAAGCCTGATAAATCTGGCATCAGCTTTTTTTCCGCTGCGGATGTTGAGTCAAAAATTACATGCTGAATTACGTTCCATATCTTAGAAAGGCGGAAACATGGGGAAGGAGGTCAGCTGCCCGGGGACAATGTGATTTGGATACTGGCAGAGTCATTCATTCAGAAGAGAAATCTGCAATGCTAGTTTCTTCACCTCTCTAAAATTGGCTACCACCTTGCAGGCCAGGAAGACCAGCCTTGTGGATACTCAAGGGCATACAGAGCCCGAATTATCTCCAAACTGTTCTCTATAAGGGTGCCGGAAAGTGGAGAGGGATTGCTTACAATTGACCACTGTGTGTTTACTATGGATCAGATGGCAGGGACTTATTCAGTAAAGGGTTGAATGTGGAGATGTTCTTTTTTTAATGTTTCATAACATACTGGTGACTGTAAAAATAAATCCCTATATTATTTGGAAAGTAGAACTGTGCAAGGGTTGAGCTAGGTTTTTTTTATTGTGGATGAAATTCTTATATGCACCTACTAAGAGAGGAATGAAGGATGCCCTCCATGCATAGATCACAGGTCTTTTTACTTGCAGCAAGGAGTTCAACAGATAGAGCACAGTCCCTGCTGAACCTCTCCCTTTAGAGCCCATGTTCAACTAATACAATAAAAGCATATCCCTTTTAGTTGCTGCCCCCTGGTTTCTGCCCACATGTTTTAAACTAAACATTCCATTCCTTCATCATGCAAAGAGCAATGTCCTAAAAAAAAAAGAAAAAAAAGACACAACTGACACACACATTTTTGCACCTCTATATTGCCAATATAGCAAATATGTTCACTTTTGTTCATTTCATTTCTTCAAGAAAAAGAAATGTTGAATCCCTTCTCCTATTAGACGTACGGCTGTTTATACTGAGAGCCTCTTTTTAAATAGTACATTTCCCACTATCTTTTTTTTTAGTATTTTTATTCTAGTGTTTTTGCTGTTATCACAAAGGTTATTGCTGCTGAAATGCTGTATTGTTTCAAACACTGCTTTTATCTTTTTTGTACCTTTTTGAAATTATTGTTAAATTACAGAGCTTTGTGAACAAATTCCATTGAGCCGTAAATTTGCACCAAAGGAAAAATCCCCAGTCTTAAGATCAACAAGGTTAAAAAAATGAGGCAGTCTCAGGATCAAAGAAGCTATCTCTAATAAAACCAATCTAAACCTACAGCAGATACCACAGAGCTGTGTGCTATGTCATGATTTTACTTAAAGTTCAGACCTGAATCCTGAAGAACAAACAGGGAGACCAGGAGAAAAGGATTAACAGGTTTTATTGTAGAGATAATGCAGAGATAAGTGTTGCTCTGAACACAGCTCAACCGGAACTGAAAAGTGAGGGGAAGACACAGCGATTAGTTCAGGCTCAGTGGGAAATTTGATTCGTGAACTTGGAGAAGAGGATTTGGTTGCTGACTCACGTTCCCAGAGAAGTTGTTGAATCTTTGACTCCAGTCTGTATGCTGTTGTTCCATTGTTTGTCTGATTCGGTTGAGGGCGGAACAGGGTTTACCCAGAATACGGTTGTTTGTAGGTGAATGAAGAAGCTGACTGCCACTCAGATTTCCTGCAGTACTTGAACGGGTCATAGTGGAGATGAATCCCTTTCTTAGTGTGAAGCTCAAACGATCTCTTGGGGAAAGTGGGTCCAAACCTCCTGTTTGTAACCCCAGCTCAGCTTGAAGCTCTGTTGATCCTTCCAGGGAGAGAAGGTCAGAAAAATCCAGTTTGCAGGATGACTTCCTGCCGAGAGGCAAAGACTTAAACAATGTTAAACCTCAGGTTGACAAGAACTGAGTTTGACTCAGCAAAGCTCAGCTTGGCTAGAGTACCCAAAACTGTCAAACACTCTGGCGTCAAGGTAGCGGCAGTCAGCAGTTTAAGAGCACTCCGTTAACGAGGAAACCATCAGTAGGTGTGTGAGGAGGTGGACCAGAACCAGGCGCCTCCTGGTGGAGGAGGGGAGACAAACACAGAACACAAACACATAGACAGGAGTCCTGACATGCTACAGACCTCTAAGGCAAAGAAAAGATGTATTAACTGGCCACTGCAAATTATATATAGTTAGATTCATACTGTATAAACAACCTTGCTCTTTTTATTGATTTTTGATATCTTTGAGACTTGATTTCTTATTTGTTTATTGTTGATTATAACAAAATTTAGGGAATATAAATGTTTATATTCCACTAAATGGCAAACAAAAATGTCCAGTTATAGAATATTTTTTTTTACATTTCTAAACATCTGCTACAGTAACAGAAAATACTGTCAAATCACCTCATGTTGTCCCTGTGGCCAGCGCTAAAGTACCCTTAGCAAGTTGGTTGTTATAACTAATGTAGTCAGCTGAATGTTTCAAATAGCAAAGTTCATAATGAAAAAGCAAAGTGCTCTTCTTACTATGCAATGTCTCAGATATGAAATAGAGATCATTTTAAGAACTCCATAGTGTGACATGTTCTTTTTTTTGTGTGTTTGTCCCATTTTACCAATATAGCTCTAGAAATAGATTTCCAAGAGCTAAATGATAGTCCAACAATTTTTCCTTCACATGCAGACCATTATGACGACTGTTGCAAAGTTGCACTTGATAATTGTATAAGAAACTTAATCAAAACTTACTTAGGGAGTAAAATCGTATACAATGGAGATGGAAAGGGAGGTGCAATGCTGTAATTGCTGCAAATGGAGGTTTCTTTGATGAAAGAAAAGTTTGATGTAAAAAAAAAAAATCTTATTTCAAATACAAATCGTTATGTCTAACATTGTCAATGTCTTGACTCTGTTTTCTATTCATTTCACAACATATAGTGGTGAATAAGTGTGACTTTTCAGGAAAAGACAAAATTGTTTGGGTGACCACTATTAGATGGTTCTTAAGCATTTAATAAATTGGATAAGGTCTCTCCTGCCCTTGTAGCATTTGTAAGAACAAAAGGTTCAGCTCTACAGATATCATGAGTTATAAATCCCATTTCTGTTGTCAATATATCAAGTTGAAGAAAAGTGAAATATTAGATCACTTAAAAAAAAGAAAAACGAAATGTATGTCATTGTACATGGTTCAGAATATCATTTTTTTTCTTTTTCATACCATATTTAAAGATTACATCAAATCAAAATGAGAGCCTGAGTAAGACTGATCAATAGTGGCTATTTTCAAGTAATATTTATATCTTTAAATTTATACAAAGTATTTTATTTTTCAATCTAAAAACCGGCTTCACAGGCAAAGGTTTTTACTGAAAATGTCAAAATATATCATTCATAATCTCTATTTACCATTTTCTAAATGACAATTAAACCGTCACAATTATTTATTTTCTTCACTTATAATTAGAAGCCAATTCAAACATCTCTATCATCTAAATAGCTTTAGTCTCTTTTTATTTGAACAAAAAACTCTCACAGAACGAATATAAATAAATAAATAAATAAATAAATAAATAAATAAATAATTTAATTAACAGTTTTAAAAAATCAATAAATAAAAAGATTTGTGTCTGTAGTTGGATTCCTGCAGAGGCTATTGTCACAGTTTTAGACTTTCACTAATAAGATGTCTCATCGCTGTTTTTCTGTTGTTCTGGAAGCTGTAGCCAAGCTCATCTTCCACACCGGAGACTGGAACGACAAGAGCCACTCCAGACAAAGCCTTGAAATCAGAGAAAATTAGAGGAGTTGAGGTGATCAGGTGGTCAAGGCAAACTGAGTAGATGTTGATCCAGCAATGACTTGTTTCAGTGAGAGGAAGTCTGATTGAAACAGCTAATTAGTACTTTATATGCCATCGAGTGGTCGGGCTTTAAGATTTTTCATCATTTACAGAAAGTGTTCAGTTTGACATGACCCCATGTTTTCATCATCATAGCCTCAAATGTAGGTATAAATACACCTTACTCAGATGCACACCTCTGTAGTTAGTCATCATGGTCTCTGTTGCATAAGCTCCAGCTTGTAATTTAAGTTTGAGATAAATTATATCGTTAAGGTGATAGCTACACATTAAACTCTTCCTGATCATTAAATGGCCTATCTGCACTTACCTGCTCTCTCCCTGTTTGCTAGCCAGTGACTTGGTCCACTAATGCTAATGCAAACATTAGCATAACATTAATGTACCTGTCCACAGGAAAAGAGGCAAATTTTTCATAGCTTCTGTGCACCTTTTTTTTCTTCATTAAGTTGCAACCAATAATCAAAAGCTTGACAGATGTTAATCTTTATTTTGCTCCTTTTATGGTTTGAATTTGAGAAACGTTAAACCAAGAAATAGCCATTTCTCAGCGCTACCACAGAGCTTCTAGGATCTGGTAATGCCTGAGCTTCATCTCACATGGCTTCAACCTACTCTTCCTGTTTGTCATAATTCTGCCCTCTCTGGGCTCTCTGGTTGTGTTTAAGTTTTCTTTTTGAGTTTTCAGTTAAACTATGATTTATAATCATCTGTGTTTTCTTTGTCATTGTTTTAATTCCGATGTCGTGTCCTTCTTATGCATTTCTTGTTTACTCTCTGTTGCCACGTTGTGTCAGTCTCCTTCCCCTAGCTCCCTTCTAGATCCTTCTGTCCTCACCGGCTCCCAATCAGATGATTACTCAATTCTTTGTTCTGTTTGGCTAATATACTCCTCCGATCCTTTGGCTCACTTGTTACCATAAAAACATGAGCATTGAGAGAAAATAATAATAAAAAAAACCCCCATAAATTAATTAATCTTCCAACTTGTTATTTTAAGAAAAAAATGTATTGTTTAAAAAAAAAAAAAAAAAAAAGTTGTAGTGGTAACCTTTACGTTGGAAACAACTCTTATCTAGTTCAATGATCTTGTTGCATATCGAGTCATTTTAGTGAGGGACATTTCTTCACTCTAAAGGATGGAAGCAGAGACAGGCTAATGTGTTTTAGGTGGATTCAGTGTATAAATAACTCTCTTAGGACTTCACTAGTTTTTGTCTTTTTAGTTTTACCTGTAAAGCTGGTTTTTCGGCTAGAATTCCACTATCCCCAGACCAAACATGAGCAGACTGGTGTATGAAGTTCAATGCAGTGAGGAATGCCTTGATCTTTATATTGGAGAAACCAAACAACCTCTCCGCAGATGCATGGCTGAACACAGAAGACATGGACAAAGGAGATTCTTTTGAGGACCAGAATGTTCACATTTTGGACACAGAAAATAGATGGAAGCCATCTATGTAAAGAAAGAAACATCAACCTTAAACAGAGGCAGTGGACTCAGATTTCAGCTTTCAAAAACCTGCAGTGCAGCAATTGAGTTGATTCCTTCCCACTATTTTTGCAAACCCCAATCCCATAGAGGGAACTAAAACACCTTGCCTCTTTCAGCCAGGCCAACAATTCGCTCTAATAACCCCATTTCAGAGACATAGACAGGTATCAGGTTTTACAGGCTAACAAAGAACTCAAACGGCCCCCATACCAAAGGGGCAGATCCACTCGTCCAGTTCAATTTGCTAGTGTTTTTGGTCCACTCTATAAAGCCTCAAACTCTATTTTTGACAATTTGAATTGGAAAAAGCTTCCTAGATGGGAATCAAAACGTCTTCAAACTTGGAAACAAAGTCCAGTGGATTGTTTTTTAACTTTTTTTTTGGAACAGAATTCCACTAAATCCATTTTCTGGTAATGTCAAATAACCAGTAGCTTTCTAGCTATGCAATTTCTATGAGATTGATTAAATAAAAACTAAAGAAAATTTGTTCTGAAAGTCTAAAGTCCTTCCTTTCTCATGATAGAGGAAACATTTATATTAAGGACATGTTTTTGTGTTTTCATACTATTAAAATGTGTATTTTTAGAAGGAAGATGTTATGATTTTTTTTTCTTACATGTATGTTATAAATCACAGTCTCTGCCTGTCAGCGTATGTTTGCGTTTTCCCCCGTCAGACTGTTGTAAGAGGTAGTTTGCCCTGACAGTTAAAATGAATGGCATTCATTATTTAAAACATTGTCCACATGGAGCCCACAACACAGTGTTGTCACCATGTCAGCTGTTGGCTGCCACAAGATGGTGATCAGAGAACTACTGACTAAACCCTGCAAGATAAGAGCCTGCTGTAAATACGTGTATGCATGCTGTGAAATGTTTAAAGGTATCTTGTCGAGAGAAATTCATCTTGCATGGACTCCTCTCTCCTTTTAACACTGGTGTTTATCAGATTGGATCTCTAATTTAAAATAAGGAAAAGCTTTCAGCCGTAGGGGTTAGTCTTTCCTAATATTACTTTAGAATTGCTGTAAACAATCAACAGGATGGAGCTGGATTGTAGTCTCTGTACAAAAATGTTTTTAAGTAATTTACAGTTTTGCTTTGCCGACATTTTTGAATATAATTAAGGAATTTATTTTTGACTTCTTTATAAATGGATGTTTTGAGTCTGTTGTTGCTAGCACGCTCTTCTTTGCTGTCACATGCTGGGGCAGTGGGCTGAGGGTCGCTGA
>NW_015150515.1:530533-532468 GCF_000732505.1 Cyprinodon variegatus
AACTGGTGCGTGTAACAAAAGTAATTTCCCTCTGGGATTATTAAAGTATTTCTGATTCTGATCTGATTCTGATAAATGCTGACTTATCGAAATATCTGTCAAATTTGTCTTGTCACACAGTTTAATTTTAAGCCACTAGGGGGCGCTGGACAAGTAATCCATTTTTCGTTATGCCTATCCCAGCTGGGGTTACAAGGGGTGCAGGTGCCTATCCCAGCTGTCAATGGGTGAGAAAAGTGGACTGGTAAAGTGTACCCTAAAAAGAACTGGCAATAGATGTCATAAAGTTACTTGTAAAGACAAGGCCTTGGCACCCCTCTAGATGAAACGCTGCATCAAAAAGCCAACCATATATCTGATGAGGTGAATGCAATATCTGTTTTTTATTACCTAATGATAAACTTTAATGGTAAACTCTCAGGTCTAAGGGGAGCTTAGACAGCCTTAGAGTCTCTGGATCACATGACTCACTCAGTGATTGATCTGACCCCCCAAGTTGCAAAGTTTTTGAGAAGCACATCAAAATGTGCCAAATATTATTTATATTCACACTCGCTAGAGTAAAAACTGACACAGTGTTGCTTTCATAACAGTGGGAATAACAAATGTGTTTTCTTTGTTTAAATAAACCTCCAGAGGAAAGAATTTAAAACATTTAATTGAATACATAGATAAACCAATCCTGGTTAACTTCTCAGTCACATCTGTTGCTGATCTCTTTCTATTGGTCTGTTTCCAGCCAACATGTTCTCATTCATGGGGGTTAAAGCAGAGCTTGACAAGAACATATCCAGCTGTGCCTTCTGGCTTACCTTCTTTACCGCTTTACTCTGGTGGTTTGCTTGGATTACTACAAAAGCTTCATTAGATCCACCTCTGCCGATGGTGTCCTTTTTTTCTCTCGCGCTTGTGAACATGGAACAGAACAGAAGTATCCATCATTGTCGCTCAGGGAGGAAATTCAGGAGTGCCAGCAGCAAAGTGACAGCTAATTCAAGAGTGTGCTGATACACACAAAGGTAGAAATGTAAAATCAGAAAGTGGAAAGAGAAGAAACACAGACTTTAGATTAGACTTTTGGGTGCCAGATTTGAGCAGGACCAGTTTAGATTAAGAAAACTGATGTGTGCTGATGAGGTTCTGATGAAGCATGCATAATTGCATAATTAGCTTAAAGTTAAGGATTAAGAGAAGATTAAATAAGAAAATCCACTATTAATAAAAATTAAGGACTATCATAACCATTAGATGGAGCAGTTTGTGATTTATGGAATAATCAAAATATAAGCATTTTCCTTCACAGTTCCTTCTTATTTTGACTCTAATTATTTTTCTATGCTATAAAAAATTTCATGTTTTTTGACAGTTTTTAATACTTAACTTAAAGTGTTGTAAATAACGTCTTCAAAATAAATGTGTAAAACATTTATGCTTTACCTGAGATCCAGATTTGCTTTTTTACCATTTATAGCGTCTGTTAGCATTTTTTAAATGAATAACTTTATCATCATATGAGATTTGCTAACATTATTGATAAAGACTAGGGATGGAACGGTTTATGGAAACCGTCCGAACCATTCGGTTCGACTGTCTCGGTTCGGTTCGCGTTAGAGACTGACATTTTTTCGGGAATCCCAAGGGTCACGTGATTCCCATGGGATTCCCGTGGGATGGGAGTCAGTATTAGTAATGATCACGTGATTGGGACGGTACAGGATTAAACATTAACGGGAGCAGACGGGAGTGGGAGCAAACCAATAATAACTAAAAAAAAACACTAGGATTGATGCCAAAAAATAAAATAGAAAGAAAAACAATCCAGCACTGGCGCGCCGCTGCCATTTTGTAGTTTTTTTCCTTGAAGCCTACACTATAATGCGAGTCAAAAAAACTACACGACCCAAAAACCAACAGTGCTTCCGCTCTGAGTTTTTC
>NW_015150515.1:532692-540489 GCF_000732505.1 Cyprinodon variegatus
TAAAAGACGCATTCAACATGGCGGCGACGCGAAGTGCCTACGTCACGACGACCAAGCCCTATAAATCAGTTGTTGTGGAGAATTGTGTGGGTATGGCGAGTCTGAAAGAACAGGAGTTGGAAGACGTGCCAGCAGCACTTTATAGGTCTGCTGTATGGGACCACTTTGCATTTAGAGTGACCTACGATGACGGCGGAAAGAAAGTTGTGGATAAAAGTGCAACCGTGTGCAAGCATTGTGCAACACGTTTTGTTTGTTAGCGCTCCGCTCCGCTGCGCTCTAGACCGCCTGCACAAAGCAAAGCCTATAGCCTCCATTGTGGCTCCCGTCGAAATCGTAGAGGGCATGCGCGAGATGGTTAAATTCAAAGCAGCAAAACATGCGGAAATGATCCAGGGTTTCCGCGGATCATAAAAAATAATTACAATTCATTATTTTATTTTTTGGATTTTTTCATTAATTCCATTAATTTTTATAATTATTTTATTTTTCGGTATAACAATAAACATATACCGAACCGAACCGAAAACCGCGAACACGAAACCGTGAACCGAACTGTGGATTTTGTGAACCGTTCCAAATCTAATAAAGACTCAATACCAGTTATTACATTTAAGTTTATACTTTTCTATTTTATTATTAAATATTTAGATCTGATTATTCAGTTTTCCTATTTATTTATTTTTGTTTTATTTTTTATTTTTTGGTCTGTCTAGGAATTAATAGTTGGATGGTTGCTTAAATAATGTCCACCAAAAAAGTAATTTTCCATTGAAATGGAAAATTACTGATTTTCAATGTTTGTGGTAATGTCTATGAGAAATTACAGAATTTCCGTTAGATTTTTGTTATAAGGTTTTATTTGCATTATTATTGCAATTTAACCCAATAGCAACACTTTGCTGTCACTATGTGGAGTTAAGAAAGCTCTTTACATTCACGAGGCCTTAGATGTTTGGATGAGGTTGATGCAAGAAGGGTACAAACCAAAGATAACATGACACTTCACAGGCAACACAGGGCTTCAAACCATCATGTTTTTCTCTTTTTTGTCTCTTACCTCCCCCCTACAGTGACATTTTTCAAGACTGTGTGTTGCCATGAATGACAACTAGGGGCTCTTTGGAGTGCATGATGGCAGAGTGGCCTGGTAGGAAGAGATAAGGAGGAGGGGGAGGAGGCCACACACACAAGTGCACATTCCCTCACACCCACATGAATATTGTCCATGTTAAATAAAAAATATACTGAGACCTCAATATCCACAGGCCAACTGAGGTTGCTATCATTCTAGAAACTTTAATGTCCTCTCGGAGGAATTTTGTTATAACCTTTAATACATAGTCAGCTGCTAACATTGCAACTTATGTATGTGTTTTTTGAATTTTTGGTGCCGGGTAATACCAAATGTAAAAGAAAAATAAATGATGACAGCTACAGATGCTGATTTAGGTGAGGTGTAAAAATGACTATTGTCTGAAGAGAACTAAGATTAGTTTTTTGGATCCTCAGGAAGTTGGTGACGCTAAAGAGAAAATGACACTCATTATTCTTTTTGCCCTCCCTTCTGACTTGCTTTTGAAAGTAAATGTTTCTTGGTAATTCAATAATACATTTCAGATCCACTTTGAAACACAGCAACAACTTTATGTTGGCATTTTTAAGGATAATCCCTAATTATTTGATCCAATGGAGTAAACACATTTTATAAAACACATTTATTGAAGGAATGATTCACCTTAATTGCTCCTTGTATTGTAGGAAACTCTTGCTTTGTTCTTCTTTGGAAAGAAAATCTGACTTATATCAATAATACAGACCTAAATCTGGTACAGTAAAAATCTCAGTTTTACAAAAGGACAGTGACTTGTTTTTTTGGACACTAGGCTGACAGGAAAGGGGGTATGAGAGACATGCAACAGGACCACGAGTTAGATTCGAACCTGAGTCGGCCGTGTCGAGGACTAAGGCCTCCTTACATGGATCATGTGAGCTAACCACTGCGTCACTGAAGCACGCCCAGCTGGCATCCATCTTAGTTCAACCACCAGATTCAGGCCTGGGGGGCTTCATCTCTGTTCTCATTCAACAGCTCATTCACATAATCACAGTAAAATTCATTGTTAATTTATCTCACTGAGTGTCAAAGTTGCAAAATATTGTTTCTATAAAAATCTTCTAATTTCCTTTCTTATTACTTTGAGCTTTTTGGGTTGAAATGCCAGCTGTAGATACTGATTAAATAAACAAAACAAGATTTTCTTAAACATTATTACATTTACCGTATTTTTGCGACTATAAGGCGCATATAAACGTCTTTTTTTCCCCTCAAAATGTGAAGCGTCCTATAGGGCGGTGCGCCCTATGTGTGTTGTTACTGCGGACGTTGTTGAGACCACCATGAGAACCTTAAAGGGGGAAGTGTGGACAGAAACTGCTGCCTATGGTGATTTTTAAGAGAAAGACTTTGCCTAAAGAGACTTTTCCAGCTGGAGTCGTTATTAATGCAAATAAAAAGGGTTGGATGGATGAAGAGATGATGAAAGAGTGGCTGAGGCAGGTGTATGTAAGGAGACCAGGTTTTTTTTTTCCACGCATCACCATCGCTGTTAATCTGTGACTCCATGCGTGCCCATCTCACAGCCGACGTGAAAAACATGGTGAAACAAATTAAGGCTGTGTTGCTGTTATTGCGGGAGGTCTGACAAAGGAACTTCAACCGCTCGACATCGGTGTGAACCGGCCTTTCAAAGGGTGCGAGCGGCGTTGGAGCGATGGATGACCGACGGAGACCACAGTTTCTACTGGCTCTGTTGTTCGAGCTTTCACAAAAGCAGGCATTATTTCTGAGGAGCCGCACGGCACGGAAAGTGACTGACAGCGAAGAAGGGGAAATTGGCATGTCTGATTTAGTACAGCTGTTTAATTCAGAAACAGAGGATGATGACTTTGGTGGGTTTGATTAATACTTTGTAATAAATACTTGAATAAAGCACAAACATCCTCAGTTTTGCTCCCGCTCTATTTTTAAATACGCAGTAGAGGTATTTAAACTTAGTAGAGCATATGTACCTGTATATAAAACTCGCGCCCTATAATCCGGTGCGCCTTATGTGTGTGTTAAATACAGTAATGGCACACATAACTGCGCCTTATGGTCGTGAAAATACGGTAGATTATTTTTTTATTTTTTTTCAAAAACGACATTTTATTTATCCTTTGCCATATAAATTGTAGATAATATTGATGAATACTTAAAATGTGCATAATTTAACCACCTATAATGCTGGTCTTTACTGTCCATATTTTCAGTGACTACATTTAAAGATGGCTGGCCAATACAGGGAGCTTCTGAAGTAAAGGTATGAAATAGAGACTTGTATTGTGGAAGGCAGCCTTAGCAAGCTAGCTGTTCCCTCTCTATACCCGCTGCAAGCACCATCTCTAGATAACATACACAGAAAGGTCCGATTGATATGAACATGAATGAGTTCTCAGACTGAGGAGTGTAGCACTCCTGCCAACAAGGCTACCTTCCAGTCCCTTAGTTTACTTCAAGCAGCATATCTCTCATTACTTGCTCCTTTTGGTTCTGAGGGGTGGCTGCAGCTGAATATGACATCCAAAGGCATCAGCATAAAATAATGCTTGATGCAGAGGTAGTATGAGAGTTGTTGCTTCATTTGCAGACTCAGGTAAAGGAGAGACTAAGAACTCATCGCTGGTGCTTTTGCTTTCGTATCTCTTCCTTTTAAAAAAAAACAAACTTTTTTACTGCATTTGTATAATATGGACTGTACCATTTGAGATGGTGAAAAAAAAATGTATAAACTAACTCCTTGATTTAGCACATATTTCACAGACACAACTTCAAATATTCCTCTTAGATAAAAGGTGTGGTGAAACCTTAAGAAATGTAGAGAATGTGTTGCGTACCAAAGTGTGTATTTATATGGAAAAATAATTCAAGATGGAAGATAGGGAAATATAATGTGATGGCATTTTTTGTTGCAATTATCCCTCATAATTTGATGCTTTGATGCAGCTTTTAAAAGTCTTCAGATAGGAAAATAAAGGATTTAGTGAATAAAAGAAAGCACACATTTCCCTATAGGGAGTAGTTGTATAGTCGTGGTACCGCTTGTGCGCAAATAATCAGTTGTTACATTTTATTTTTCTTTTCACCCATTGTCATTGGCACACAACACTCATCTAGTTATGACAAGAAAACGGCTTTCGCTATCTATAGATAATAATAAAATTAACTTGTTTTTTCGAGAAACCCACCGTAAAAAGTATTTTTACGAACTTTTATGCAACTTAATTCCTAAGTTGCATAAAATCTTTTCTTATAATTAATTTTTTCCATCTATAGACTACAGTATTGGAGACGTACCTCCACCTCCCATTCTTCAAAATGGTCATGCCTCTGACGCGGCTTCTTTAAAGGTTTTCAAGCTGCAATGCACAAGGCTTCCTTTGCTCCAGATAGGAACAGAAAAATACAGAATAACTAGAAAAGATTTAAGATTCAAACTTTCAGACTTGAGTATTACATGTTTCTACTTGATGGTTGACTGGGAACTTGAGGATAAAGACCTGACACTTATTCCAAAAAAGTTAAAAAGCAATCCACTGGACTTTGTTTCCAAGTTGGAAGACGTTTCTCCTCCCATCCAGGAAGTTTTTTCAATTCAAAATGTCAGAAACAGCGTGGAGTTCGAGGTTTTAATTGTTTAGAAACAATGCAGATTTTAATGGACAAACGGGTCCACCCCTTTGAAATGGGGGTCGTTTGGCTTCTTCTGTTTGCCTGCAATGCCCCATACCTGTCTATGTCTCTGAAAGGGGTGTCGTTAAAGGGAATTGTTGACCTGGCTTATTAGGCAATGTCTTCTCAGCTGAATAGGAGGTTGCTCTTCTTTTTTGGGCCCAATTATAACATTATAATTCATTTTGTTAGTCATTTCCATTACACTTGAAGTTTTCCAATGAATTAAAGAGTTTTTTTGCACAAACTGAACACTGCAAAAAGCAGAGTGGCTTAAAAATTAATCCTTATTCTTTGGAAAACTATACATAAGAGGGATTTTCATGGCACATATTTCTTTGTTTATTTCATTTATTTTGTCATTCTTTTTATCTTATGCTGCGTTCACACCGTATGCAGCAGGCACAGCAGAAACAGTGAGTTTACATGCAAAGTCAATGGTTGCCGCGCGTCAAGGCGGAGCAAAAGGTCCCGCAGCGCGTTTTGAGCAGCAGGCGCAGCGCAGCTGAAGCAGCGCATCGGCCGCGTTTAAGCATCTGACGCGCATGATGCGCCGCAAACGCGCTGCTGCTCGAGATGGAAAAATTGAACTTTTGCTGCACGATGCACTGCTTCAGCCGATCACAGGAGCTGATCTGGGAGCTGGCAGCGAGAAAGACACATTGCTGATGACACAGAGCGCTGTGATAGCTCCTCTGAAACAATTTATTGAAGCATAAATTAACTTAAAATGCAGAAATCTGCAGGCAGAATATGTTCGCTTTTATTATCCTGCTGCCTGCAGTTTGGATTATTTAGATGAAAAACACCTACCAGCTGCCGCGGTGAACCGCGAGGAGGCGACCCGGCCAGAGGCTGCTGTTGAATGGGATTCCCAGTGACAGCGCACTGCTGGTATGTGGGGGTCTGAGCAGCTCCAACAGAAATAATATTGGAAGGCAGGATGGTAATCTGGATGAACTGACTGCAATGATTAAGTTTTCAGGTGGATTTTCTCACTTTAAAACACATTAAAACTACTTTATTCCCACTGATCACAGCAAATATAGCTGCAAGGCAGAGAAAGGATAGTGAAGCTCCTCCCAACGCGCGTAAGACACACTTTTGCACCGCGCAGCCAGAGCAGCAAAGCTGCTTCAGCGGCGCGTCAGAACTAACTGGTACAAGCAGCAAAAATGAAACAGCAGACGCGATTTTGCTGCTCTTGCTGCGTCCGGTGTGAACGTAGCATTAGTTTTATTTTGCTTTCAATTCTATTGCACTGACAACTCACGGGTGAAATTCTTTTACATTGCTCAACACTTGTGCAGCATTCCTTTTACCTCCAAACTTGAAACTGGAAAGTTGGAGCAACATCATCTTAGAGGTGATAGAATTCCAGTTTTCCCCTGTCTCAAAATCAGGAAAAAAATTGAGTCTCCTATGCTTCATTGCTCATTTAATACGACTATGGCTATTGTTAAGCATGTAATGGGAATTTTGCCATTTTCTTTTGAACACCAATTTTATTATGAAGGTATAATTCATTTTGGGTTTAAATATTTCTGTGTTTCAGATTTTCTTTTTCTGGTGTGGCTAAAAAAGTGGCGCTGTGTCATCACGCAGCTGAGTTCTATGTTTTCGAACTTTCTCATGTACACTGGCAAACAATTGCCACAGTGCATAATGGTGGTGCTTTGGCACAATGGTGTAGTAATTTAATATGAAATATTAGTTCTTATCGAGTGCCACTGTTCCAACCCAGTAGAAAAGGTTCCTCTCTAATGTAGCTGGGTGCATTACTGATATATGGACCAATCTCTAAAGTGAAAAAATTAGCCAGCAAAAAGACTCAATTGGATGGTGGATCTTATCCAGTGAGAACATATTACCTTAAAAAAACAATAATTGAAAAAATTGAAATGGAAATTGGAAATGAAAATGTTATTCTTAACAGCCTGTTTAAATGCAAGGCTTCAAATGATAATCCTTCATTAAATAAGTTGTATTTTTAAAGGAGGAAGGATAACTAAAGAGTATGAAAGCAAGCTTACATCAACCAAAACACCACAATTGAAAATCTCTTTGAAGGAAGTTCCTTAATTGTCTTATCAGCTCTCCTAAACCTGTAAATGAATGACCAAGTAATGACCCCCTGCACTGAACACAGTAATAAAAGAAAATTAAGGGACTCTCTCATCCATTATAGCCCACTTAATCCAGTTTGCTTTGGACTCCCTGTGGATAAACTAATCCGGTGGGAACTGCTATCCAGTCACTGATACACTGGTAGGAAGAGCCATGCATTGGATGAGAGCTTAGGACAGTCAAATAACTGCTTGTTCCACCAAATCCAAATCCCTCTGATCTGCTGCCAGACCTCAATGTAGAGTTTCAGGTAGTGGATGCAGGGGGGTGAAACCTCAGGCAACCCGACTTCACATACATCCATCACCGTCAAGTAAACATTTTCTTTAAGCTCTTTTCTTTTAACTGAAAAATATGAAAAATTCAAAAATAGCTCAGTGAACAGATTGAGTGGCTTTCTTAAAGAGCTGTCTTGGGGCTTAAACAGCATGGTGGATCCAAGGATGAAGTTTTGACAGATGGGATCACTGGAGCCTAGCACTGTCTGAGTAAGCAATACTGCACATTAGGATGGCTTGCCAGAATGACTCTGCTGGTTGGGATTTTGGCAGCAGTGTTGATGACAATTTCTTAAAACTCCCCAAAGCAATTGTAAACTTCTGCTGGAGTAGGTTAATATAAAATATGGTTATCTACCATGAAATGTTGAAGGAACTCCACATTGTTTTCTTATATAAAATGTTTAACAATTTTTTCTTTGGGGGATTTCTGGGGGAAAAAAAGAAAAAAACAACAACATAAAAAACCTAAAACACATTTCTATAATTACTTAATGGACCTTCACATTTCAGTCCAAAAAAAAAATATTATTATAATTTACACATTATTATCCATATATGCTTCAAAAGTTGTTAGAAAATACAACTTCTGACTGTTTCTTATTTTCAAACCCACACTAT
>NW_015150515.1:541874-557661 GCF_000732505.1 Cyprinodon variegatus
TCCGGCTGCCTCGTCCTGGTTCTGGTGCTCTTTTCTCCAGTGCTCTTGCTCTGAAGCTCCAGAATCACATCTCAGGGAACATCTATAGAGGATCTGCAGGAACCACGGACGCCAGCAGCTTTGTTTACCTTTCTAAAGTAAATAAACCACTGCAACTCACTCGCTAAAATCCATGTCTGTCATTTCGAGGTAAAATGATCAAGGGTCAAAACATATCCCGCCTCCTTACATATTGGCTTTTCTCACAAGTTGAATTTCGGACAGAATTTCAGTCGAGCACAAGCACAAAATCTGTTAGTTTTTTTTTTCAGGCATGTTTTATTCTCATATTTCAATTACATTTCTTCAGGTCAGCTGTTGTATGGATATTATTACACCAAATCTTTACTTGCAATCATTAATTACTTCAGCAACTCGATTTTCACAGTTCGACCCAATATGTTGCTTTATTTGGTCTGGCTTAGCATTTTTATTTGCTCTGCTTTGTATGTTTAGCCAGATTGGTGCTATGGTGGATTTTCCTTTATGGGCAAATAAAGTGTTCTGATTTCGAAAAAACTCAAAAGCAATAATTTTGCATTATATAAGGACTTTGAAATCTGATTCTCAGAAATTATTTAATCATCTTAAACCTACATCTGCAATAAATATAAATAATGTTGCTGAGAGTTGTAGCTGGTTGATTAGTCAGATTATCTTCTCAGCAGAAGATGCCGTCAGCTCTTTAGAGACATGCCACTCACAGACTGCCAATGTAAATTTAGGTAAAACACAAAGTGTGCAGTTGTGCTCCTCAGTATGTGGCAGATGCCAGACTGCACAACTCATTCCTGCAGCACTGTCCTGTCAGAGAGACCTGACAGATATTTCCGAAAATCTCTGGTCAGCATTTTAAGAATGTTAAATGTGGTTATGATGAAAGTTTCATGCCTAGAACAAGATGAGGGAAGAGAAAATGCTGTAGAAGCAGTTGTCACTGGTTAAAGAAGACAAGAACTAGACGTTTGTCACAGCACCAGCCATAGTGTACGAATTTCCCAGAACATTTCCGGTGCTGCCTGATATCAGGTCGTCTTTTTTTTTTTATTGGTGGGGGAACAACTTAACAACTCAAGCTCATTTTAAGAGATTTTCTTTTAGGTCCAAATACTTTTTAGAAATGGCAGATAATCACAGTGTTAACTGTGCTTAAAATTCAACTACATTATTTAGAATGATGCTTCTTTAGTTTTCACACCATTTCTTTTTCTTTTCACTTCTGAAATATATTTTCCAAGAATACTCTACAAGGTCACTTTCAGCCTGCTCCAAACAGCAGCAATAAATAATGTTATTAACTTTAGTTCTTTATCAGATGGACAAATTGAATATTTAACACATTTTAAAACTGTAACTTCTAAAAACCCTTGTATACCTTTATATTAAGTAATTTTTAATAACATGAGTCGATTCTGAGTTATCTCATGCAGTGATGATAAGATATTCTATGTACAGCCACACATATTCACACCTCATTCCAAAAAAGTTAAAAAAAACAATCCACTGGACTTTGTTTACAAGTTGAAGACATTTTGCTTCCCATTCAGGAAGCTTTTTCAATTCCAATTTCAGAAATAGCGTTGAGTTGCTTTATACAGTAGCCCAACAAAGTCTTGTTTTTGCTTAGACAACATGCAAATTGAAACGGACAAACGGGTCCACCCCTTTGGAATGGGGGTCGTTTGGCTTCTTTTGTCAGCCTGCAATGCCCCATAGGTCTTTGTTTTTTAGTGGTTTCTTTTTTTTTTTGGAATGTCTATGACCTGGATGAGTGAGAACCTTCACCAGCATATTCACACCTCACATACTTTCAAAATACAGCAAGCCAGGTTTTAACGGTTGCTTTGAATTTACCTTGGAGACTTTATGTATTATGAATAACATAATAAAAGAAAAAGACAGTCTCAGTAAAAGATGTAATTCAATTCTAATGCCAAATAAAAATATGTACAAAATTGATAAGGGAGGTATTAATTGTTAATTTTTTTGTTAACTATTAATCTTTCTAAGACTTAAATGATGCTAGCCTCGTGAGACCATGCTGATCTCGCGAGCTTTCAAGGTTTTACTCCCAGATCAGTCTGGCTACTTTCCGTTAAAGAAAATTTGGAGCCGTTCACCAAACGAACATCCAATCAGCGTTGGCTTTGAGGCGGGTTGAGGTGTGACGCAACGAGAAGCGCGACAGTTCAGTCTAAAGAACATGGCGGCTTCAGCCGATGAAACTAGCGTTAGCGTGGCTATCGAGCAAGTTTTATCAGAATTACAGAGTATTTCTTCACTGAAAGAAGAGCAAAACACTGCTCTGGAGGCTTTTCTCAGAGGAAAAGATTTTGGCAAGAGTAGCCTGGCTTGTGGTTGTGTTTTCGTCGCTCTGTTAGTACGTCATATGCTTCGTTGATCTGATTGGTTTATTTGGCCCGTCTATCACCAACATAGGCCAATCAGCTAAACAGTATTTTCGCCGCTTCCCAAAATTACTTCAACGGAAGGTTTCCAGATGGATATGCGGAGCAAATCCATCTGGCGGAGACAGGTTAAAATGATGGTCCTAAGTGATTAAAATTCAGAGGAAAATCAGCGCTGATTTTAAAACAAGCTATTTTCTACCCTTCCATGTTAACATTGTCTCATAGTTTAAAGGAATTAAATAAATTAATGTGAATTCTAAGCAGATGAATACAATACTTTGTTGTTTTTGCTTTATTTTCTAAAGGTTTTTTTTTTTTAGGAAGGCCACCTTCATTTGCTTGTTTTTATTTCCTTGACTTCAGAATTAGCAGCTTTCCTATAATTCAACAGATGTTAAAAACCCATCTATTGCATTACTGTTTCATACAGCTGTTGCACAGGCCCAAAAACTACTGTATTTTCTCATTTTTTAGAATTTATTTAATAAGAATTTGTTTTTGTTAATTTTTTTTTTTATCAGCTCTCTTTTCTCTCGTTCCACATGCTGGAAGTCAGGAACCATTTTGTTTGAATATGCATATGATTTCCTGTTGCTGTTATTTGCTCAGTTCACCCAATTAGGGTTTGGTATGATGAAAGCAATCCTTTGCATAGGATATGAAAAAATTAAAAGGGTTATTTCATGTCTGCAGGAAAATGGAACTTGACATTTGCTGAGGTCTGTTTTCTGTTAGTGCATGAGCTTATCCTAAAACAGCTTGAGATCATTATAATAATTCATGATGCAAACACATTAAAATAATTTATGTTTCCATTCCGTAGCAAAAGTGTTTGAGAATTAACCTGTTAACAGTTGCTCTCATTAACCTTAAGTTCTTGAAAAAGTTTTACATTAAATAAGGCATAGTAACATCTCAGATATTCTGTAAACTTAAAAAAAGAAATTGCTGTGTCCTTTAAAAAGGCTCTAAACGTTTGCATTAAGACCTTATAAGTTTTACTTTGTGCACTCATACACACAAGGCAAGGCAAGCCAAGTTTATTTATATAGCACATATCAGTGGCAAAACACTTTAAAGTACTGTACAGTACATGAGAAACAAAAGTGCATGGCAGTAGTAAAATGGGAACAAAAATAATTAAAGAGAATAAAGCAAAATATTAAAATAAGAGGATATTTTATATGTATAAAAACATAAAATGATGTATACAAAATGTAAATGTCCTATATAATGGTATTTTAAGCCTTTCAAAGTCACCTATAGACAAATATTTGACAAAATGATGCCTTAAGAATTACATGAGTATTCATTTGAAAAATAAAAAAGCAGTTTTCTTCTAATACTAAGCAAAGCCACCTCTCCTCGTCTCTGGGCTGTACATTTCAATATCACACCACTTTGGAAGCCTAAACAAAGGCCAAGACCAAGGCTGGAATTAAACATTAGTTCAAAAGAAAAGAGTCCGTGCAGATTAGTTGCTAAAAGAGCAACTTGTTCTTAACTTTGAGCAGGAAACATTGCTACTTCTCTACCATCAGCCCTTCTTGATGGGGGAAAGAGGGATACACTTTCAGCACAGATTTAGCTTTTTACATTCAGCAATGTTAAGGTAGGGGTGGCCTGGAGGAAGCCCCGCTCTACACAGATACTCACCAACCACTGTTTCTCAAAGGTAGGGAAGGGCTGCTGTTCAGACAGCATAAGTCATGACAGTTAATCAACTGAAATACTACTTTGCGCATGATTCTGATGGAGGATGATTATATCACAGTTAGGTAACACTTTACATTAAGTTACACAAAGTTTGATTAACTGGAAGAGAGGGGCTAGGCAACAAAATCAGAAACAAATGGGTAGTTAAGGGGACACAACCAGCCCAGCCTGATTACAGGATTACTATTTAGTTACCTTGGAAACACAGAGAAACTAAACTAAGAAACTAAGAACTAAACAGTGCTTTTAGGTGTTTGACTACGGTTGTGCTGATTAGTTAAAAAAGCAAGCATCAATTGTAGGGGTAAATTTGATTGCTATGAATATAAATGTTATTTTTAATGAATGAATAAAAATAGGTAAGCCCTACTTAGAGACTTAGACAAACTTTATTGTCATCTTGTATACACAGAGTGTATACCAAAGGAAATTTCGATGCGCACAGCTTTTAAACAGTGAATGAACATTTCCATTTATAAAGTGCATTAGTGATCAATTAGTAGACAGTGTAGTAGAAAAGGAAAAATGGTTTAAAGTAATGGTGCAAAAGGCATTGATATGGAAAGGTTCAGTGCAAATACATAAATGTGGTGCAAAATCCAGTACAACATTCATTATGTCTTATGTCAGTGGGGAAAAAGCTGTTGCAGAACCTGCTGGGGCTGCATCGAATGCTGCAAAACCTCTTCCCAGAGGTCAGGACAGTCCATGGTGGGGTGTAAGGGGTCATTGATGATGTTACGTGCTCGGGACAAACAGCGCTGGGATTAACTGTCTTTAATAGAGGGAAGAGGAGCCCCAATGATCTTCTCTGCTGTCTATTCTTCTCACCTTCTTCCAGTCTGAGGCGCTGCAGCCTCCACACCATACAGCGAGCAAGCTGGTCAGAACGCTCTCTATGGTGCTTCTGTAGAAGGTGGTGAGGATGGGTGGGGGCAGGTGGGCTCTCCTCCTCTTTTGCAGGAAGTACATGCGCTTCTGTGCCCTTTTCACCAGTGAGGTTGTGCTTACATTCCAGGTGAGGGTGTCTGTGATGTCAACATATTCTCATTTTCAGTTCGTATGAAATCGTACGAAAAGTTATGCACAGTATTTCGTGGGTTTTTGACATTTTACCTCAAAAAAACATATCAGTGTGCATGCGCAGCCAGCCAAACGAAAAAAGCAGATCAGCGGACGGACGTAAAACTGGGACGGACGAGCAATAATTACTTCATGATGTCTCTCACTAGGTTGCTTGCTCTTTTGTATGTTAGGGTTAGGGTTAATTGTATGTTAAATTGTATGTTATTGAATGGTGCGTAAGATGCGCATTCGCACTGATATCTTGTCTCGAGGCAAGACGTAAAAATAAGACGAAATACGACGAAAAAAACATCAAAAACCTACAAAATACTGTGCATAACTTTTCATACGATTTCATACGAACTGATAATGAGAATACAATGGTAATGTGCACCCCCAGGAACTTGGTGCTGTTGACCACCTCTACAGCTGAGCTGTTGATGAGCAAGCTATTAGTTTAATGCCCCTCTTTCTATTTTGATTTTGGCTCTGAGCATCGCCAAACACAACATAATCGTCAAAAACGTTTTATGTTTTCATAACTTTAACTTTCCACTTCTACTTTGCAAGGATGCTCTTATTTTTTCATGTGCACTTTCACTCTTCACTGATCCCCTGAGTTCTAATGTAAAGTCAGTGTAAGCATAGATTGCTGATTTATTTTTTTGTATTTTTTTTTTGTTTGATTTTGTTTGTATAACATTCTAGAACCAAACTATTACTTTTATTTTATTTTATTTTTATGCCAGCCATGTCATGTAATTTGCTTTCTTTACATTGTTTCATGAATAACTTCACATTGTGTGTTGTTTACATGAGTAAAAAGGAGCAAAAAGAAGACAAAGCTTATAATACATGCCCCTTTCTCCAAAAAATTATAAAATATAAAAGATGGTTTGATGCGCAATTTGAAATATAACAGGCATATAACATGTTTTAAAAGGTAATTTTCAAAGAAGCAAAGCAATATAATGTTCAAAGGCTTTTATTTTACTTCAGTTGTAAATATATTTGCTTTAATTCAGTGGGGAATCATTTTATATGATTATGATTTCAAAATAATAGTGAATATCATTATCTGTTTTCAAGTGCCCCAAAGAGAAATAAAGGCTCTGGAATCTAAATGAAATACAGCATCTTATTAAAAAAAATCCTCAGAATAAACCCATAAGGAATGAATATATTTGTTACACATATTTCCAATATGTTTTTCCATAATTGCCCAGCCCTTTTATATCAGTGAACTTCCAGGAGCACTGCAGTTCTCAAGGGTGTAATGGTGTTTACGAGATGTTGAGTTAAATGAAGCTGGTGTGTCGTCTCAGCTGGAAGACATAAATTTTCCATTATGGGAAGTTGTTTTGGTTACCTGCTGATACCCACCCCCAGACACAAAGCAGGAGCTTTCCCTGTCAGTACCTCGCTGGGTGCCCCATTTTTAGGAAAACTCATTATAATTTCATATTTCTTTTTTTCATACAAAAATCTCCAGCACCCAGTGTGCTACTGTTGATGCAGAAAAAAAAGGATAAGGCTTCATAGCACAGGAGATCATTGTCAAAATGAGGGTTTAGGCATCAAGAAATGCTCAAGGCAAGGTGCTGTTTCGCTCTAATGTCCCTGAAGATCTCTTTGCGTTTGACTTCGGCTTTTGTAGTTTGGAGGAGTAAGACTTTGAAGTTTGTTTTTGATTTCTTTGTATTATGTGGAAATAATACAGCAACAGAAGATGGAAATAAAAAAATATGTAGTGATTCAAATAATTCCAATAAACTTTTAAAAGAAAAGGTCACATTCATACTTTGTGAAGTCATGGTGCAGTATCGGCTATTGATGAAGTCATAGTGCAGTATCGGCTATTGATGAAGTCATAGTGCTGTATCTGGTGTTTGTCAAAATGCGTAATGATGGCGACGACCAGTGCACTATGCGAAGCAGAGAGTAACAGATTAATTACGTGTTTTTCTCTGGCCAGAGGTTCGATGGAAAATCCTCCCTCTTCAGGTTGGCAATCCAACGACGAACCCATGGTGGATCATGAATCTACGGAAGAGGATTAGGGCCACTGGAAAAAAAAAAAAGTTAACTGATTTTAAAATTTTATTTCAGTTTAACATGAGAAAAAAGTCAGAATTCTGACTTTTTTTCTCAGAATTCTGACTTTAATTCATACTAAACTGAAATAAAATTTCAAAATCAGTTAACTTTTTTTTTCCACTGGCCCTAATCCTCTTCCGTATGAATCGGAAAGGTGAAATAACTAATTGTTTTTTTTCACTTTGACCTGATGTATTACAACCTCCAACTTCCATGCTCGTGGGCATTGTCAGTTTTATAGCTCTCGTGAATATAAATGGTGAAGTCCTCTGGAAATCTTAAATAATTTTTGTTGATTGAAGATGTTCTTGTCGTTCGCATTGATTTTGCTTGAAAAAAATCAAGCGGGGGGAATGGCGCTAGGCTTACCGCATCATGACGTCACTGCCTGAAGATGTCAGGAGTGAGGCGTTACCATATTTGAGACAAAAGGGCCGTTCCTGGACTCAGTGATCGCAATTTATTTTTTTTACTGATTAACGCAAATTTTTTTTAAATAACTGCAAACGTATTAGTTTTAAGTATGAAAAATGACCGAATGGTTATTCCTTGCTGACCAGACATTTCCTTTCCTTTAAGGAAAACAAGCAGTTTACTTTGTTCAAAGAGCAGTTGGGTATCTATGGGTGGGAGAAGAGCACTCGTCAGGCTTCATTCCTCTATTCACAAAACTCTTTTTCTAATCCAAGTGATTTTGAAAATACATCTCTCCTGTGATGAGCAGATTAGTAAACTGGCAATCAGAATGAAATTGGCTTGTAAAACCAGACAGATAAACTAAGTGAATATTTGTTGCCAACATAAAGGGATTGCAGTCCAGCATTTGCAAAAGAAAAAAAAAAATCGGACATATGACCTCACCGAAAAGGTTAAATGGATAAAATGAAAAGAGAACTAAAGTCCCCCTTCGTGTTAAACAATTTGGTAATGTGGTAAAACATTATTAAAGAACAATTGAATAAGACTAGTAGTTTATATTCTGCAGATCCTCTCAGTGCCACATTCGGTGTGTTACTTAGACTTAAGCAGCCATTCCTGATGAAAGCCGAAGATGAAAGAAATGTATTAAAAGCTGGAATAAAACTGCAGATTCTCTGAGCAGTTTTTGTCTGTTATGTGTTAAATTGGTGTAAGCACTTCACAGTAGTGCAGTGTGTTCTCTGTTCGCTCTGATGTCTAAAACATAAAAATAATCCAAGTCTTACCCATTTTGACATATGGAAGTCCAATTTATTTATGATCTGTTTAATTAAGTAGGAAGTGAAACTGTAAGATCTTTACAGCCCACCATCTCCAAGATGCTGAGATTGATTTCTGACAGCATTTTCCATTACATACTACCAGCTATAATTAATGAATAGTGCAAATCAAAGTGTATCAATTAGTTCTGGATTTAATTAGTTGATATGATGAAATTTGGTGTCTTAATGTGTGAGATTTTCTTTAGTCACCCTTTGTGATCCCTATCCAGTATGTTCCCTGGAGCAATGAACTCAAGATTAAGTTTTGTAGTATGGTTTATCATCACACCATTCAATACATGTCTAGACCTGATTATCCATGCATCTTGAGGAATGTTCATGTGCATATTTTTGGTAGTTACAGGACAAAATAGGTCAAACAATTAATGCTTTTAATTCTAAGGGTCATTTTAGACACCCCTAATAAAAACTAGCCTGGTTGCTCAATAAAATGTCTGATAAAATGTTACCAGCCCTTTTGTCAGTGATGCTGAGTCAGGACAAGGATGAGTTAGGCAAAGCGCCACACCTTCTTTCACATAAACCCTTAAATATGTACCTTACCCAGTAATACAAAACCTTTATTGACACTAGAGTTGTCCTAACCTGACACCGCCAGATGGATTTGCTCCGCATATCCATCAGGAAACCTTCCGTTGAAGCAATTTTGGGAAGGGGCGAAAATACTGGTTAGCTGATTGGCCTATGTTGGTGATAGACGGGCCAAATAAACCAATCAGATCAACGAAGCATATGACGTACTAACAGAACGATGACGAAAACACAACCACAAGCCAGGCTACTCTTGCCTAAACCAGTCGGGAGAAGAGCAAAAACATCTTTTCCTCTGAGAAAAGTCTCCAGAGCAGTGTTTTGCTCTTCTTTCAGTGAAGAAATACTCTGTAATTCCGATAAAACTTGCTCGATAGCCACGCTAACGCTAGTTTCATCGGCTGAAGCCGCCATGTTCTTTGGACTGAACTGTCGCGCTTCTCGTTGCGTCACACCTCAACCCGCCTCAAAACCAACGCTGATTGGACGTTCGTTTGGTGAAAGGCTCCAAATTTTCTTTAACGGAGAGTCTCCAGACTGATCTGTGAGTGAAACCTCGAAAGCTCGCGAGATCAGGATGGTCTCACGAGGCTAGAGTTGTCCAACTAAATTAGTGACTGATACTAGGTGTTAATCCAGTACATTGCCAGGTCAGTTTTACCCAGTTTGTACAAATAGTACACTAAAAGTGTAGCTTTAAATTCCCTGTTCACTAATCAAGACCTAGACATTTCAGTTACAGACCATTTTTTTAGTGACATTCTTCCTGGGATTGTCTAGGCTTATTAACGGTTTATCAAACAATGTGGTTCCAATATATTCTCATTGGTATTGAGTTGGTCTTTGATTGTAACTTTGAATAGTGAAACACAATATCTGACAGACCCGTACTCAGTTTAATGCATCATCAGTAATAGATGAAAGGTGCGGGAGGCCATAAAGAATTCATGCTTTACCTGGTTAGTATAACTTGGCCTGTAGGGCTATACTTCCTTAGATATTTCCTCAGAAATCAAGTGTATACTCACACGTACTTCAAGAAGGCAGTGGGGAATCATTGTAAACATAATATAATTATTTTTAGAATATGAGATTCAGCGTAAGGTTTAGCGTCTCAGGTATGATACACATGAACAGAGCTTAGACTGGTGCAGACTAGTTAAGAATCGCAGGAAGCCCAAGCTTTGAAGAGAATTGATGAGGTGCTGAGAGTTGATTCATTCCAGAGTTAGATTATGTGATGAAATAAAAAGAAAAGATGCTGCAAGAATTTAATATAAATTTAGTTCTCGTCTTACCACTACCAAATGTCCTGCTGTCTCAGCTCTAGCATTCTCCGATTAAAACCTTATTTTATCAAGACATCAAGAGCACTTTAAAGGTACCACACAAAATAAAGTCCCACCTCCCTGGATATCCAGCACCTTTTGCTCTCCATTTGGTGTGACAATGTTTCTACCAAGTAATTTCAGCTGAAATATAACTCCTAATTTTCATTTATTCTTTATTAATGGCATTAATGATGAATGCTTTGTTAATATTTACATGTTTGAGATGTATTCGTTTTTGCCTCTTTGATATCACTCAATATTTTCATTTCCTTTTTAAATTTCTTCACTCTAACTTTTATTTGATAGCAATATTTTTAATTAGTTCTTTTTGATGGTTAAATTATTTACAATAGTTACTAATTCAGTCAAAATATAAAAGTTTTCTCAAACTCTATTGGGCTTCAATTAATCTACATTTTTATTGCTTCTCCTAAATTCTTCATGTAGGAACACCACATCTGCTGGTGGGAAAAGAAAAATTGCTTTAGCAATTTCTTCACAAAAAGTATTCCTCTTGATTCATCATTTATGACCCATGAAGTATTAAAAGCGATACTTTAAAGTTTATCTTTTTTTCCTTATTCCTAGTTAAGGGTTATTACAATCACTAACAACTCTTGATATCCCTCGATTTGTCCACCTAACTGATAATAAAAATTTATATTCTAAAATTTCTATTCCCAACAGGATGCTGTTCAGCTAACAAGCGGATTTTTCAGTTAATATCTAAAAACACCACTTAACCTTAAGTCCTCACACTGTGAGACAGGGTGATCTCTATTCATTTTTTAAGCTCTGAAAGACGTGGAATTTATGTTGCAGATATGTTAGTAGCCTTTAGCTTCTCATCACCCTTCTTTCTTTCTCACACTGTTGGCACTCAAGATAAATTATTAAAAGCCTGCTGAAGTCGGACGCCGTTTTAATATTTAGTTGCTTAAAGGTCATACATTATAGATCAGAACGTGAAATGATTAATGTTCACATTCAATGAGAACCACCTTAAAGCTGTGTGCTTAGAATTAACTGTGTTATTTCTGAGCACTCTATCTCCGGCAGAGCCTGCACCAGATTTCCTCAGTGGTGTAGTGGAGTGAGTACGTTTCTTTGATATAAATGGGACCTGGTTTAAAATTCCAGTTTAACCAGAAAGAGCACCTTTGGTAAAAACTGAGCCAAGTCTTTCTAGATGCTTTGACTTTTCTTGGCTGCCCCTAAAGCCTGGTTTATGCTTGAGGCATCTGTAAGGTCCCCTGCTGCAAAATTATGTCATTTCAGCACGGTTTGTGCAGTCTGATTTACCACACTGCATACTTAGAAAGACGTGTGACCATGCAGACTGTTGCATACAGATAATATTGGTCCATGAGCTACAGCTACAGTACTACTAGCGATTGTTTGAAAATATGAACACCTAGAAATTTTGCTCTACACTACATATTCAGTAATTCCCCCACTCATGTACGCACTCAGGCTGGTTCGCTACATTTTAGCCACAGCTGCCCTGGGGCTGACTGAGAGGAGCGATGCTGCTGTACACATGCACAGGGCCCTATGACTAGATCACTAGGCAATGCAGGTGAAGTGTCTTGCCCAAGGACACAAGCGCAATGAGAGCTGGAGTCAGGGCTTGAACCTACAGCCCTCTGGAGGTAGGGCAAACTCTTACATCCAATGCTATCGTCACCCCACCAAAACACATCATCTCAAGCCTCTCTACAGAGAAAATTCAATCAGATCATAAGGCCAAACTAGTTAAAATGTTTTTATATTAAGAAACATTCAGGCATCGAGTGGTTGACTTTGCAGGATAAAATCCTCTATGATGAGCATGTGTTGACAGTAACTATTTGCTTGCATATTGTCGTTGACTCTACTGCAATCCCTCACACCTAGCATGCATGCTGTGAGAATGAAGAAGAAAAAATGTCCCTTTTAACGGGAAGAAACCTCCAGCTCAACCAAGTTTGGTGTGAGTGGCCTTCTGTAGAGGCCGACTCTGGGTTTCAAGGAGACAGAAGCTGCTATAAAAAAAAAGCACTTCAAAGAACTGATCCATAAAGAACTTCTATGTTAGAAAAGGCAATGGTAAAGTCACCCTGCAGGTGGCTCTTTTTATAAAAGAAAGGTTAATCACATTAAGTGTGAGTCATTTTTTCTGCCAAAATGGATAACAATGAAGAAATACAGTTTTTCACTGTAAAAGCTAAACTCATAGCTATGTCTTGGAGAGAAATAGGACTAAGCACTGAAAAAGCAGGCCAACTCTATCATCTCTATCTAAGGTATTGATGGCAGCAGCCCAGCTGATATTCCCCACCAGGGTGATATCACAGCCAGAGAAGACCAGTCCAGATGAAGCTACTGTACCATGAAGAAAAAAGCAGAAAGAAAGAAAAAGAATATAGGACATGAACTGACAAATATTGCAGAACTGGTAAAGCTCCAAATGCTCCGGTCTAAAACAGACTAGACTAATCACAGTTCAGGAGACTGGCCCATAATGCAACAGTGCTTTTCTGTAACCATGGAAGTCAAGATTACTGCTGCAACAGAGCAATGTTTAATTATTTCCATGAAAGGGTAAAATGTCGACAGTTGGCTGGTGTCATTGTGTGTTTCACGTCTATAGGTGTCTGATTGGTTCAAAACTGTTTTAATTGGCTTGATGCATTGGTCCAGGTCCTCCATCCTAAGACTATGGGACAATAACTATAGAGATAGCTCAAGATTCAAACAATTCAGATTATTTATATAGCGCCTGTTCACAACACATGTCATCCCAAGGCACTTTACTATTCAACCAGATAATACAGTCAAATTGATTCAAAGTTTTCTATCTAAGGAAAACCAGTTGATTGCAGCAACTTATTGACTCGAAGGCAATCCCTCACACTAACCATGCTTGTAGCAAAAGTGGAGAGAAAAAAACTCCCTTTTAACAGGAAGGAACCTCCAGCAGACTCAGCGTAAGGGGCCATCTGCTGAGGCCAACTGTGGTTCAAGGAGACAGAAGCAGACATAGAAAAAGAAGCAGAGATACAAAAGGCAACTGTGAACCAGCTCTACATTCTCCCCTGTCTGGGAAACACATAGCCAGGCAGAAGAACTCCCATGTCAGACGGTGAAGAGAGCACATCCAGCCGCTCACAGTCAGAGAAACACGACTACACCAAAAAACAAGCCGATCTGAAACATCTAGAAACAAAGGTGTTAATGGCAGGATAAAAATAATCACTCTATCTTCAAACTTTATGAAAGAGGAGTATTTTATTTCTTTTCTTAAAATTAGACAGGGTGTCACCCTTACAAAATAAAGCTGGTGGCTGGTTCAACAGGAGAGAAGCCTGATAACTTTTTACTTTTAGGGGCTGTGCAGTGGGTAGCACTGCTGCCTTGCAGCAAGAAGGTTATGGGTTCAATTCCCAGCCTGGGGTCTTTCTGCATGGAGTTTGCATGTTCTCCCTGAGGGTTCTCTCCAGGTACTCCGGCTTCCTCCCACAGTCCAAAAACATGGCTGTTAGGTTGATTGGCTTCTCTAAATTGTCCTTGGGTGTGAGTAAATGGTTGTTTGTCCTGTGTGTCTCTGTTTTGCCCTGCGATGGACTGGCAACCTGTCCAGGGTGTAGCCCGCCTCTTGCCCATTGACTGCTGGAGATAGGCACCAGCACCCCTCGCGACCCCACTCGGGACAAGCGTGTAAGAAAATGGATGGATGGATGCAAATTCTAGGAATCACAAGTAAACCTGCAGATGGAGAAGTTCTATATTAGGAACATAAGGAACAATCAAATAGATATAAGACCTTAGCTATTTAGAGTTTTTAATTAGATCTTGGATTCAACAGCAAGCTAATGAAGGGAAGCTAAAAAAAACAGAGATGTAATCTCTCTTTTCATCAGAACTCTGACTGCAGCATTTTGGATTGCCTGGAAGCTTTTAACATTTTGTGGTCTTTCTGTTAGTAACAATTACAACGATGATGATTAGAGTAACAAATACAGTACACATACTAGTTTCTCAGTATTTACCCTGGACAAGATATTCCAACTTTTGCAATATTCCAATATTCTACATCTTTTGTGGTGTATTAAGCTTTGCTCATGCTTGACATGTCGACGAGGTCTGCACGGTGAAATTGGGTTATTTTGGGCTTCCACGCCCTCTGTGACGACTGTGCCTAGGAAAATGTGTAGGTCTACGTGGAAAACAACCCCTTGAGAGGGTTCGCAAATGTTAAAATCTTGAGACATCCCGTGATTCAGCCAATAAATATTATCACGATCAACAGATAGTGGAAAAACTGTGGCTCTCGAATGGGATGAAGAGGCTTTGATTAAGTTGTAAATGACTGTGTTTCTACTTTCTCATGTTGTGGTGTTATCAGCTTGCCAGAAGAGGGGGAAAGTTTCAGAGTATATAGGCTGAACATATGTCTACACTTTTCATTTCCATAGGAACACTTGGAAGCATAACTGAGACTTGGGAAAGAAAGCACTTAAGGTAAAAAAGGCCACACCTTTAAGCAATCAGTGGAAAAGGATAATCTCTTTTTTTTTTTTTTATTAATCTAGGCCTTATGAAAGCCCTAACATTATCTTGTTTTTAAATTCTGCAAGTCACTTGTGAAGATTTGATCAATTGCTGCTGCAACTGTTTTTATCTTTTGATTAAACCCAAATTCATTCACCCCTCCCCCAGAAAAAATACAATTGAAGAAAACTTTTTCAAAAGTACATCTGAACATCTGCTGCCTAATACGCTTTGCAATCTGCAAAAGAATTGTCTTTGTCTCAATGTGTTTTCAAGGAGGACATAAACCTTGGTGGCCAGATGTCGTTGTGAGTCTTTGGAAAATGATGCTGTTTAATACACGATTTGCATGCCAGAGGGGGGCTTCAAGGTGAACATATTCTGGTAACTTGGGTTATTTGTTCATTTGAGAGACGAGGGATGCAGTGTTAGATGAGAACACAAGTAAAAAGGGAATAGAAGACGATAATGATGATGACTCCCATTTTTCTTTGTCCCCTCTAGTGGTGTGTTGCTGCTGCTGTGACCCTACACATCTGCTCTTGTGTGTGAATGTTTCTGGAAGATGGAGCAAAAAACCTCTAAAAAGTGAGATTTGAGCTATAATGGATTCATGTCTAACACGTGTTTTTAGGACGGGGCTGTTTATTACGGTGGCCCTGAAGTGCAAACTGCAACTACAAATCTAAAAGCGCAACTACATTAAGGAAATCGCAACTACATAAAGCAAAGCGCAACTACATTAAGGAAATCGCAACTACATAAAGCAAAGCGCAACTACATTACGGAAAACAGAATTACA
>NW_015150515.1:559281-563669 GCF_000732505.1 Cyprinodon variegatus
TGTAATTCTGTTTTCCGTAATGTAGTTGCGCTTTGCTTTATGTAGTTGCGATTTCCTTAATGTAGTTGCGCTTTGCTTTATGTAGTTGCGATTTCCTTAATGTAGTTGCGCTTTTAGATTTGTAGTTGCAGTTTGCACTTCAGGGCCACCGTAGTTTATCGATGGTGTTGCTTTAAATATGCCGTCATGCAAAGGTTTTATTTAATAAAATGTTTGGAGTTATAAGAACTAGTGCATCATTAAATCATCTGCCATTGGAATAATCTAGAACTGAAGCAGGAGATCTGTTTCTGAACAGCCAACAGTTTACAAGAATGATTAGAAAAATGAAGGAGCATTATGTACTGGCAGGTAAAATAAGCTGTTGCTGCTGCAGACTAGCATAGAGCTGCGTGTGGATCTGCAAAGAAAAACAAAGGTGGTAGACAGAGGGAGATGGGAGAAATCCAGATATAACACAACCATGTCTTCTTCTAATGACAGAATTATGACTGGGCTCCATCTGCCACTCAATCATAACCAGCCAGTCACACTCTCCAGACAGCACCCATTCCATTAGACACTCCCATCTGTGCTCACCATACAATTAACAATTTAATCAATGCTCAGATGTCAAGGAGGCGGGGGAGCGGTTTCTTGGATTTCATCAAGCTTCCATGCTGGAGGAAAGAGTGCCGCTTGCCGCTGCAGCGGTCTGATTTCCTGTACAGTATTGATGAAGTCATGAAGAGCATTTCCTTGTATTTGGATTTAAATGTTTTAAAAAGATAATACGATAGATAATGGTCAATCAGGCTGTTTGGTTTTTGTGGTTTATTTGATGTAGTAAGAACCATCTGTTGCCTGTTTGAATAAAACATAAGGGCAGTATTTGTTCTTTTATATTTCTATATTTCGATGACTGTACTCAAATAAAGCCCTGCATCACGGCCACATGCCTGATTGTATGTTGGTTTCTGACACAAAGCTTATTTTTAGCCAGGGTTCAGTAAATATATTTCTGTATGTTTCTGTTATTTACTGTTAACAGTGATTAAACACAATAGACATTAGAATTGAACAATAATCCACCATACAGATAACTTGATATTTAATCCTGGGTGTGTTTTCTATCTTTGTTTTTCCAATCGAAACAAGATAAAGAGCTAACTACTATACAGTAGAATCATTGTGAGTCTCTAGAAATACAAAAAAATATTAATATTTCAGTCTTTCTAAGTGCTGCATAGATATCTTTATTCTGCTTACACATTTGTTTGATTTATATGGTTTTTCTCCATTTCCTTTTAAATGTTTTTTTTAACAATAGCATCACAGTATTGGCTGCAAAGCTGCTAAAGAAGGTCATGGACTTTGTAGTCCAAGCTTAAGGATGCAAAGCTCCATATGGATGTCCGAATGATTTGTTGTTGGGTATATTAATCGACGCATTCTTTGAACTGTCCAACAATTCAATGCCTGAACTACATTTTTCTGTCCCTTTATAAAAAAACAAAAACAAAATATTGATCATGAATTTACTGACATTAGGAATTATAATCATACGTAAAAACTTTAACAGCGTTTTTATGTTCCTTAATGGTTAAATCTAGTAGCAATGATCAGACAAACATTTCAGACTGTCACTTTAAATTATTTGGAAGTTCTAGAACTCAAGAAGAAAAAAGGATAAATGCTATGACTCTCTTTTGACATGAACAAAAAGATCTATTAATTATTTAAAAAAAAAAACATATCTGCAATGTTGAAAAAAATTCATGTAAATCAATGTGTTATCTATCCGGGATCCTGTCTGTCTCAGTTCATTAGTATAGTGTGTGGTTGAGTGCCCCTCATAGTGATTCATATACTTTCTTATTCAGGGTATGATACGTTCATATTACTACAGAGTTTGATAGTGTACACAAATCCGCATAAGATTTGTACACTACGAGAGTAATAAAATCAACAATACAGAACACTCCGCGGTGGCAGGCGGGTCACACAACTCAACTATAGGATTCACTTACTGATTATTAAATAAGAGTGAGTGAAAAAGCAACATTTCCTTTATGTCATACCATTTGCTAGCTTTTGGCGCTAGCGAGGTCGTAGCTTGATCAGCTTCAGCTTGTGAAAGCTTCTGAAGGTACTTTAAATATGAAATTATTACATACTGTTCAATAAATGATTAGTGTTTTTAATTAAGAGTAAGTTTCATTTTAATGTGCTTTACTGGAGACATCCATGTTTGTCAAAGTACACTACCCCCACCCACCATCTTGTTTCGTCATGGTGCGGTATCGGCTGTTGATCGAGTCCCAGTGCTGTATCTGGTGTTTGTCACAACGCACATTATCCGAGTCATCTTGAAAACATTCTTCTTCAAAATGTTGGCTAGATATTACGTGTTTTTTCTCTGGCCAGAACAATGACAAATCCTCCCTCTTCACATTGGCATTCCAACGACGAACCCGTGGTGGATCATGAATCGGAAAGGTGAAATAACTTTTTTTTTTTTTTTTACTTTTTGCCGATGTTTTACAACATCCATCTGCCATGCAAGTGGGTACTGTCAGTTTAACTATAGCTCTGGTGAATTTCAATGGTGAAGTCGTTGTTTATTGCAGATGTGTCTAGAAGTTCCCATTGATTTTGGTTGTATAGAGAGGAGAATGACGCTAATGTTACCGCATTGTGACGTCACTGATGTCAGGAGCGAATGGCCGATCTTGAACTAAGTGATCGCAACGAAAATTATTGTTTTTATTTTTTTACTGATGAACGCAAAATGTATTTAATCGCCACTGAATATTAGTTTTAGGTATAGATAATGATCCATTGATTATTCCTTGCTGACCGGATTTTCCTTTAATTTGGGGTATTCTACTTGGGATGTATACTGTTCCAATTGTCTGATTTCGCACGCTTCTGAGATCTGCACTCAAACCCTTATGTGAAGATCAATCAAGTACCAGCTTCATAAAGGGGAACTGGTGTAGTGCTGATTATGGGATGCAGTCTACCAGTTTTCTCGAAAGAGAAATGGCCATATTGGTCAAAGTGGGATTCGAGCATACTTTATTTAATTCTTTTTTCCTAACAATTTAGGATAATAGTATAAATATTGTATAAATAGTCAAGTTTGTTAACACACCTATAAAACAGGCTGAAAGCATATATTTAAATACCAGCCTTTTAACAACTTGCTGCTACAGCACTTATTTTACTCTACACATCAGGTTTTCTGTTACCTGGTTGTTGTTTATTTAAATTTGTTCATAAAATTGTGATTTTTTGTGTGGCTGTTTTGAAACATGTCGGGTTGGAATGATAGGACAGAGGAACAGTTGTGTATTTCATTTTTTATGCAGTGACAGCAACTCTCTGTTTTATTGCAGGAGCTTTACCCTTATCTCTTTAATGGCTAATGAGCAAAGAGAAGAAAATGCCAAAGTAGAAATGATTGGTCTTTATGAAAAGGGCCAACGGAAAATGGACGTCTGTCAGATAAATAAGGCACTCTCCGTGTCATTTTCTTTCCTTCCTGGATCACAGGCTGCATTTGAAAAAAGGACAACAGGGATAGCTTGTAGTTGTTTAAGTTCCTTTGCTAAGCTTGGCTAGGTTATGGTTGGCTATAGGTTAGCAGTAAGATAATTCTATTAACATAATGTATGTTTTCTGGTCTCTGATAACATAAATTCATGTTTCTTTTTAATCTTAACAAACGTTCATCATCAGCTGAAATGTAGGTCTGCAGATCTGAGCCTTCCTACTGCATTCACCATAGAGGAAAGTTTTTTTGGTAAATAAACTTGATGTAATGATGCAAACATCTAAATGTAACAGTACTTATAAAGCTTAGATATTTGGCTTATCTTTCAATAGCATACTTGATAACAGACCTTTATGTTATGACCAGCAGCTTCGAAGACCGTAAAAAAGTAATTCTGAATATAGCTTTTAATGTAGTTGTCTTACATGACTTGTTGCTGCAGTTTTCTGTCTTCATGTCTTCTATTTGTGCTGAAAAAGTTATGGGTTGGTTGTTGTTTTATTTTTTCGTACAGTGCCAAAACAGAGCTGTTGATGCTGAATTGTTGCTGACATTCGATTGTTCGCTTGGAGGGCCAGAAGCTTTGTGTTTGTGCTGGTATCGATCAGTGAAAGACAGGCTGACTTGAAAAGATTTGACCTTTTCAGTCTCCTTGTTTGTGACACATAATGCCGTTTTATATCCTGCTGTTGCCTACGGATAAATCCAATTTCTTTTAGTTAGAAATGTGCTCTGCTTTAGGCTATAGGGTTTAATTTTCCACTCTAACAGTGTTTTCCTTTAAGTATTTTTTTCCGAAACACAGTGTATGTGCTATGCATGTAACTGTGTATGTATATATATATATATA
>NW_015150515.1:563679-567351 GCF_000732505.1 Cyprinodon variegatus
TATATATATATATATATATATATATATATATATATATATTTTTTATTTGGTGTTTCCAGATACACACTTGGACAGAAAGAGTCAGTGAAATACTTTATTGTTGCAAGGTCATTTAAGTTTTTCTTATTAGTTCTAAATGCTATATTAAGATTATTGTTTCACTTTAGGAAGCTTTGAACGTATTTTTGCTTTTCTTACACTTATGTCTGTCTGGTTGTGACAACAGAAGGTTCATTGGAGATCTTGCACTGTAATAAATGAATAAATAAGTTATTTGGAACATAGCCATTAGCTAGTAAGTGAAGGTTTTTGGGCTGCGGTTGTGATGTTGCTATTTTATCCAACGAGTTTAATGTCAAGTTGTAGGGTGTCATAGAAAAATATTAATTACTTACTGTCATACTTTCAGAGCCAGCTCCAATGTTTTTAAATTAAAATTATTCAACTTAACAATAATTTTTTTAAACACACATTTTTTTTTAAATATACCGGTATATTTTGTGATTTAGTATTTAGCTTTAGTTGTTATGTTGGAAGTATATTTTACCGAAATCCCATCTGCAGATGTTTTACTGTCTCAAACCAATTAGCAAATAAAAAAAGATATATATGTATCGTAATATAATAATATTTCTTGACCCACTTTTCTGATATTGAATGAAAATTGCCCTAAAATGAGTATTTTTCTTTTTTTTTTCCCCCCCACAGTTTCCTAATCAGATTTATGTCTACAAATTGACTGGACCATTCTGGCACATGATTGATTTGATTTACTTTCAGTATCCCGCTGGAAGATTAAGCTATACCTAAGTCTCAAGTTTTATATATTATTTTTTTTTAAATCTTATTTATTTATTTTTTTTGCAAGCTCTAACAGATTGTTTGGTAGGATTATTCTGTGTTTGTATCTGCCATGTTTTCATCCCCATAGGATGATGATGCCACCATTGCGAAAAGATGATCTGTTCAGGGTAATGTGCAGCGTTACTTTCCCCCCCATCTAGTGTTATCATAACAATCTTTGTGGAAAAAGCATTTTTTCCAACAAATAATAAGAAACCTTAAGCTCTATAATTATGTATGACTTTGTGTTGATTGATTATGTACATCAGAACTAATCTTGTCGAGGTGTGTTGTTGTATTATGACAATATTGGTGTCAATGCTCTTAAAAGGCGCTGTCTTTTTTGCAAGAGTTTTGATTCTTGTTTCTTAATTTGAGAATTGCTGAAGATAATGAATTAGATTTAAGCCTTTATTTTGCCAAACAGTTCTCTGTGTGTTCCATAAGTACTCCAGTGGAAAAAAAAGCATTTGTGTGAGCAATAGCCTTCGGGGGTTGCGCCAAATGAAAATGCTTTTTTTTCTAAACCCCTCACACCTCACTCAAGAAGTGTTTGCTTGTTTTCTGTTGTTATTCGCTCTATATCTCTATCTTTCTCTCTTTCTAGTTATTTTTTTTCTCTTTTTTTTTTTTAACTTTGGTTTAAACTCTGACATCCAAGTCTGCCCCAGGATGTCTGTCACAAACTGCAGTCCAACGTTGTGACAATGCTTTTTTTCTTCCCGTGCCTTTTATGACCTTCTTTTCTTCCTTTGTGTTCCTTTTTTCTGTTTTTTCCCTTTCAAGGTCTGGCGCACCTGACGTTAAACGACCAAGGTATGGGTTCATTCTTTTTTTTGTTTGTTTCTTTATTTTTCCTTTTTTAGAGGAATTGACTCAGCCTCTACGCTCCCAGCTGTTTAAAGCTCCAGTTCTCCCTCACAAACTCCTCCTCTGCCATCTACCTCCCCTCTGTGTTGTATATCCTTCCATTTTTCTTCCAAATCCCTTTTTTTCTGTTTAATCCTTTTCATCTTCTTCTCGTCCATGTCCTCTTCTTCATCACCCGTTACCTCTCCTCCATTGTTTTCCTTTCTTTGACCATGCTTCTCATCCCTCTCCCTGCTACAATATCTTTGTGCTTTTCTGTGACCTCCGCCAATGTGTGTTGCACCCTTTGTCGTGTCCTATGGCTCACGTCCTGGACTTCAACACTGACCACCTTTGACCCCGCCGACCTGACCTCGGGGCTGAAGGTAACATTTTTCTGCTATCCCTTCTGCTTGGGCTTAATCAAAAACCAAAGAACGGACCTGAAACTTCTGATTCTATTAGAAATGTGTTTGTTGGTCAAGGTTTTAACAGCAAAATGTTCCATTCACTAACACTTCAAGGTCAAAGTGTTCTCGAATGTGCAGAGTTTCTCATCACCACTCTGCTGACATTCCCATTGTTTGGCAATTATATGTTTTAAAGGGCTACAGAAACCTCATAAACTTGAGTTATATTTTGACCTTGGTTTTTATTGAAACACATTTTAATAGCTTGTCAATGTATTTGTGACAAACATGTATGCGACACCTGTTTAATGTTACACATCCTCTGCTCTTAAAATCTTTTGCCACAGATTTGAATTTTCCAGGTTGACAGAAATAGTCTTAAGCAGTTGACAGAAATCAACTGCTTTCCCCTGAGGTGTTCTTATTTGCTGACCTTTTTCAGTCTCTGACCTCTCACTGAGTGGTACTTATTGAAAATGGTGTTAGAGGAAAGTTCACAAGAGAAAAGGGAACATTTGCAATGAATGTTTTGACCTTTACTGGAATAGAAAGAGGTGCTTCTCCTCTCATTATGAATCATGTCATCTAAAAACAATGAAAGTGTCTTTTTATACATTGTAACTTCTTATCACTTTTTCATGTTACTTTTGCATTGATCTGTTGTTATATGAAAATTTGTTTCTATATGTTTTTAAATAAGAATGATTTTATTAAATAAGGAAAAAAATAGTTAATTTGACCAAACTTAAATTGAGCTGAATATTACCTTATTGATGCACGTTTTTTCTCCCCTGAAAAGTGGAACATAAACAAAAAAATTTTAAATAAAACATTAAAAAAAGATCCATAAATCTCTGTGAAATCCATTCTGGTCATACTGTGGTCAAAAGTGATTTTGCTGCATAACAATTTAAATTATTTTAGAAAAGATTCAAAAAAAGAAAACTAAAAAAGTATTAAGTTATTTCTTTAAACAGCCTTCACAAGTGATATTTTAGCTTCTCTTTGGATAGTTTATAAAGAAATTGTCTCTAATACAGTCAGACACGGATAACATTAACAACACATCTAGTCCCAACTTCTAAGTGTATTTCAGCGTAGCGGGCTGCAACACCAAAATTTGTCTCCGCTACACTGGAAAAACGCTCCAGAAATAACTAGAAATTTCTTAAATTAAGTGTATTTATCCCTAATTTGAGTAGGTAAATGAGATAGTTTGCCAATCGAATTTGTATTTTTACTCTTAAAATAAGATAATTAAATAATATGCTCTTGAAATAAGACAATGCAATTGTGTTTTCTTATTTTAAGTGTAAATTGCCTTGTTCTATTGGCAAAATGTGTCTTTTACCTCATCAATCCAAGCACAAATGCACTTATTTGAAGAAAAACATCGCTTTTCTAGATTTCCATTTTTTCGAGTGTATACTTAAACCTAGGCTGGTTCAGTCATTTTTTATGAGCATATTTCGGGGTTGAGAATATTTTAGGGCGGCTTCAGCCACAATAAATGACCCTAGTTTTGTCATTGGGTCCTTCATGTAGCTTCACCCTTTCACAGCACTGTCCA
>NW_015150515.1:567616-571620 GCF_000732505.1 Cyprinodon variegatus
CAGACGCAAAACATTTCAGAAACCGTATGTATCAAATATGATACATTTGGCATTACAGGGTTAAGCTTCTGAGGCAGCTCTCTTATTTTCTTTTTAAATACATTTTTTATAAATTTAAATAAATAAAATTTTTGGTAAAAAAATTTTACCTGCTGGCAATACTAATTGAGATCAGTTCATTTGAAACATGACTGTATTGCAACGCCCAATAGTCTTTTACGGTCATTAACATAGGTGGCCATACAATCTTAGAGTGTTCTGTAAAAATTCAAAAAATATCCACTGGACTTGGTTTCCAAGATGGATATTTTTTGAATTTTTACGGAATGACTATGACCTGGATGACTGAGAACCTTCATCAGCAATCTTAGACTGTCTTTCTTAAATTGGCATTTAAATATTGTTTCTTTGTTAGATATACAGTATAGGCAATTTGATTCATTTTAAGATCAGGTTACTTAAATCTCTTATTGAAATTTCAAAGTAGTTAGTGTTTTAATTCATATGGAATAATTTTGTTTTTGTTATTTTGTTATTTTTCTTTGTACAGTAAGTCTCAGCACATAGAGGCATTCGATATTTTGAGCAGTTATTTTATAAAATAATCCTCTTTTTATTTTGCAGGCCTCGTTTTTTGTGTCCTTAACATTTCCATAAACATTCCACTTTTGAAGTTTATCATGTATGCATTTTGAGATCTACTTCAAACTGAGCCAGTGTTTCATCCAAACCCACATGCTTAAAGTAAGAAAATAACGAAAAACAAAAAAAACTATTACAGCTTAATCTGACACAAGCATTTACCTTTAGATTTCCCAGTAGCATCGCTTTAAATCCAGCATTAGACATTCATTGTCAGACTTTACACTTGAAGGCAAAGGTTTTTCCATCCGGTGGGGGTGAGGTGTGTGTGTAGAGGTATCAGTTAAGGAGACAATCTAAAACTATGCCAAACTCTACAATTAATTTAATTACTATTGTGACATTTATTTCTGTAAAAATAATACAGTTTAAAAGGTTATTTTAACATACTTTTCCTTTTTATAAATGAAAAAAAAAAACTCTTGATAAGGTGGAATAACCAGAGTGAAACAAAATACTGTCAACAATATATTTTGTCTCATTTTAATTATTGTGTAGTATCTTTTTTTTTTATGACTGACATTTCACAGCTCTAGATCTTTTTCTGAAGTATTTATCAAACAGTGATGTTGTTAACGTAGTATTAAAATGAGGCGGTGTGTCTGCCTCATAGAATACATCTAGTAGCTGATTCTGCTGGAGAGCAACCTGATAACTAAAAGATCTGCCTCCCATTCTACTTTCAGAGATTCTAGGAACCACTAGTAAACCTGCAGATTGAGAGCGAAGTGCTCTGTTAGGAACATAAAGAACAATCAGATCTCTGATATAAGACAGGCTCCGTTATTCATAATTTTTGTTAGATCTCTGGCTGCAGCATTTTTGGATTAGCTGGAGGCTTTAGTCCAGCCCTACATTAACAAAAACATTGACTAGTTTCTCAGTATCATCCCTGGATCAGGTATTTTTAATTTTTGAATTATTACAGAGATCAAAGAAGGGAATGCTGGAAACCTGATATGGGACTTAAATGACAAGTCCTAATTAAAATAACACAAACTTTAAATTTTACATTATTTTCTGAGACCATTTTAATCCTTCAAGAGGAAGTGAACAAACTATCAGCTTCTGTTTTTTTTTTTTTAAGATTCAAATCCAAAGACAATAGCTTCTGTATTATCTATATTTAAAAGCAGAATGTTTAGTAATTCCAGGTTTTTATGTCTTTAATATATGGAGTCTAAATAATGCATGAAGTGCGTGTAATGATTGCAACCCTATGAGACAAAAAGGGTTACAACCCAACCCACCCATCTAGGGAGAGAACTTGGGGAAGATATATAACACAATCAGGGTGAAGGAGAATCATCAATCTAAAATTAGAGTTACAAAAAAAAGTACGATAAAGAGAAAAAAGGAAGATGGTTTTATAGGATCAAAAAGGCGGCAGGAAAACTGATAGCCGTATGAAGGAGTGGAAGGGAGGAAAGATAAATATTAAGACAAAGAGGACTTTATTCTGCTTTCGAAAGCAGAAAGCTTTTGAAATACAATAAAATAATACAGAGAATTAAGAGCCCTATTTTGAAAAGGAAAACAATGGTACATGTTAGATAAAGCATTTTATTTTTGTTACTTTTTTATTATTTACAAAGAATTCACACATATCTCTTCTCCTTTGTGCATAATTAAAAAATAGTTAGACTCCCTGAGATACCGTTGGTCCCCTCGGCCCCCAGACATCATTCTGAAACAAGAAAACCTGTAGAAATAAAACAAGGAAAAATTCTAATGGTGAAATTTGAAAACATAAAATTGGAAAAAATTTGAAGTTTTTTAAGTTTGCTGTACTCCTTTTTCAAACCTTAAAAACCTTAATCACACCTTTGTCGATTAAGGATTTCAAATGTAATTTCTGTATAACTTTTTTTTTTCTTTCCACAAAAAAAAAAAAAAATAAGAATATGATCCGTGGAAACCCTGGTTCATTATATATTTATATATAATGAACCAGGGTTTCCACGGATCATTAAAAATAATTGCAATTCATTAACTTTTGGGGATTTTTTTCATTAATTTCATAAATTTTTATGGGATTTCGGGGTAACAATCAACATATACTGAACCAAACCGAAAACCATGACCACGAAACCGTGAACCGAACCGAACCGTGGATTTTGTGAACTGTTCCACCCCTAATACTGTATATATATATATATATATATATATATATATATATATATATATATATATGTACATTTTCTATAGTCTTTGATTGCTACAGTAATGAAGTAGCATTCACCACTGAGGGGCCGTAAAAAAAATCATAATGTAGGTCTCACATAAATATGCTTTATCCCACAATTGTATATTTTATGCTTAGATATACAGACATAAATTCTACTTTCACACACTTATATTCTCCTGTAACATGCATACATCTTCCACTCACATGCATGCATTCTCCCTTCACTGATACATTCTCCTTTCACATGCATACATTCAGCTCTCACAAGCTTACATTCTCCTCTCAAATACATATATAGGCTACTGTACAGTGTTTTAAATGAAGTTATCCATTGTAGGAAATTTCAAGTTCTTACTGAAAAAGGAAGAAAGAAAATGAATTCTTAAATCAGGAAATGCACTTATCCCATGGCATCTTTAGACAGAACTTTATAAAACTGCATGGTGAAACTATTTAAATTAATCTTGTTTTATTATCTTTTCTTTTTCTGTACTCCTTGGCTTTAGTGTCAGGAATTAGCAGAATAATGATGCATTTGTTCCGAGCATTCCTGTAAACTTCTGAAAAACATTCTAATGTCATAGTCAGTGCTCTTCACCCCAAAAGTATAGAAAAAAACAAAACAAATATTGTTATTTAATAGTACCATTATGTAGATTTCTAAATGCATATTCTGTTTAAATATGCAATGGGATAAGCCATGCAATTCCTGATTTAAAAATGACTCTCTGTTTGAGTAAGAACTTCTGTGTAACACAATATATATAATTTCATTTAAAATACTGTATCTATGTATCTGAGAGATGAATGCATGCAGGTAAGAGAAGAATTTATTAATGTGAGAGCAGAATATCTGCATGTGAGAGAAGCATCTATGCATGTGAGAGGAGAAGGAGTATAGTAGATAAATATATGTATGTCAGAGTCCCAGTAATATTTATGTCTTGTACGTACCTTCATACACGACACATACTATATATTTTGTGCACTATGTTGCTAAAACTTATTTGTTTTTCTTAAGGGGACCACTGACTGATATTTAGCCAAATAACTCTAATTCATATTATTTTCTGGTGACAGAAATAGTAAAAAATAATTTGCTTACAGTTGTTTTATTGGAATTTGAATAGAGTGAAATTAATTAACACATTTCTTTGTGAGAATCACTTTGGGT
>NW_015150515.1:572684-577138 GCF_000732505.1 Cyprinodon variegatus
CAGTTCCCACGTAAACCAGAAGGTGGCAGCATTGACTATTGATAGCCTCAGCATCGGACTCAAAAACTCCAAAGGTGTTTTTCTGAAGACCAAAACACATGAAAAAGGAACATTGTTGTTTTGTTAGCAAGATCAATTGAAAACTTATGAACAGATGTTATGGGAAATTTCTACCAGAGGTGTCCTTAATGCTAAGGAAAAATTTATTTAAATTGCTAATGATCCAGATCAGGTGCGAGTTTTAGCGCCACCAAGCTGCTGCTGAAGACATTAAAGTCAAGCTGGCTTTTTGGGGGAGGTCTTGAGGTCTGAGTACTATCTGAGTGCTGCCCTAGTTGGTGATACTTTGATACAGCTGGGAAAGAGAAATAACCATTGGCAAGAAAGAAAGTGACAAAAATACTATTAATGCATTTAAAACTAAATAGAAATATAAACACACACATATATATGTGAAATTTAGCTGGAAGAAACCCTTCAGTTTTTGTTTTTTTTCTGTTCAGTTTACAATGGAATTAATTTCCTGAAATTAATTTCTAGACTTTAGATAATTAGGTAATTTTAAGCTAAACTAAAAGTTTTTGTTGTTTTAAGTGAATTCTGAACAAAACTTTATTTCCAGTCAGTTAAAATAAATATTCTATATGCCATTGTACATTATGTAAAAAACAAAACAATATATATATATATATATATATAAATCCCGTTATCTTTATTTTTTTGCATTTAACCCATCCCCTTGGGGAGCACTGGGCTGCCATTGTATGGCATAAAAATGAGGGAACTGCATGATACTTGAACACTGAGAGTGGTCGTTATAGATAGTTGAGTTTATTTTTTTTTTTTTTCTGAGTTTTTGCGTCACCATTAGCTTGTTTTTTCCACAGTAGGCTGACAGGAAAAGGACCACAGGTCAGATTCAAACTCAGGTCGGCCACGTCTAGGACTAAGGCCTCCATACATGGATCATGTGCGCTAACCACTGCCCCTCCTGCACACCTCCATAGTTGAGTTTCTAGTGATAAGGTTGGAGGTAATAATAAAAAATTATTATGTAAGTAATTGTAATAATAATTCTCCATTTTATTTACAAATGTATTTACCATGCATAGTCCATTTCAAAGTGCTACAAAACAAAGAAAAATAAATAGTGAAGTCAGAGTTAAAAGTTGTCTTTGACCACTGAATGTGGTGCCTCATTTCATGACGAGATAAAAACAGAACTAGCCAGTTTTTAACATACTTCTTTTTCTGGAAATGAAACTTCCCAACTATGTCAAAAATCAGCCATGAAAGGCAGTCAATGAAATTTAATGTCAAATTGTAAGAATTTCACTACAATCAATCTACAATAATTTAGTCTGCACCTAATTGTTTGGTTCTTTAGTTTTTGTTATTTTTTGTTGTTATAACATCACAAATCAAAGGACTTTGGATTTTATGTGGACCAACACAAAACTACAGTGAGAAAAAAATGGTATTTGAACGCCCAGATATTTTGCAAGTTCTCCCACTCAGAAATCATGGAGGTGTCTGAAATTGTCATCATAGGTGCATGTCCACTGTGAGAGACATAGTATAGTCTAAAGAAAAAATCCAGAAATCACAATGTATGATTTTTTTTTACTATTTATTTGTAATAGTAGGCTCCCTAAACTGCAAAAATGATCTAGAAATAAGTGAAAATGTCTTAAATTATGTGAATTTACTCCTAATTTGAGCAGGAAAATAAGATCGTTTGCCAATGGAATAAGTATTTTTACACTTAGAATAAGATAATTACATAATATGCACTTAAAATAAGACAATACAGTTCCTTTTTCTTATTTTAAGTGTAAATTGTCTCGTTTAATTGGCAAAATGTCTAACTTACCCCCTAAATTCAAGAAAAAATGCACTTATTTTAAGAAAAAAATGGCCTAGGTAGATTTTTTTTTGCATTGTAAATATCTAAATGGAACTCTTAAGTAATAACAAGGGTTTCTCTTTTACTGTTTTGCATTTAAGCTACATTTGATGTATATATGTAGACCTCACCATTAGCCTTTAGGCTACTTCTCTAAATGATGTTCTCATGGTCCTTTCTTTGTAGATTTGTAGTTCACTTTAGTCTTTCGAGTTTTGAACAATGTTCCTGTAAGCTGTCCAAAGCTAAGGGCATTGATTTTTATGTTTGTCTGCTTTAAAATGAATCCTTCCTGTGTTGACAATTGTCTGTAATGAATTTAAATTTGGGCTGTCAGTGTAGAGTGATTTAAACTAAAATACATATAACTCAAATTTTTATGACAATCTGTAGAAAAAAACACGTATCGTCTACCTTCAACTTCAAAATGCACTAAGTTGGCATAATTGTGGTTGTGATATGTCCAAATGTGCAAAAAACCAAAGAGAAATTAATTTATTCATCAAGTCACAGTATATTTAATCTATAAAAAGCTTTTCTGGAAACCTGCCAAACTCAAGAAAATAATGATAATTATAAACACTGTTTTATAATTCAATTATCTCTTAAAATACATACAATTAAATAACAAATATATATAAAAAAAACATTGTTTCACTGTTTAAGATTTAAATGATTCTGTCATTTAAAGCTATGGTACATATGACAATTCTGCACTTTAGTTTTCCTAAAATTAATAAATTTTAGACCTCATTGTTCAAGGTTTTATTTATATTTTTACTCATTAAAAGTATATGTTGCAGTCTTCTACATTACATAATTGTTATAAAAACATAAGAAACAATGAAAAAAACATGAATATATAGTTCTTTTATACTTCTAAATTGTAGACAGTAACACTTTTGTAATGGATTTGCCTTTTTTGTCGGCTTAGCAATTTGTTCAATGCAGACATAATGCTTTTATTAGCTACCCTGAAGCAGTTTCAACCGTGGCAAAGTAATTAAGGGGCCCTAAATAAGCTGTGGTTTACAATACAGTATAAAAAAGAAAGTTAATAGATCTAAATTGAAAACATTTCCAGGCTCTTGGCTTTGGAATTGCACCTGCACACCTCATAGACCATTTAATTTGTATGTAAGAGATGTCCCCTGCTGCTAGTAGCATTCAGTCTTTTGGAGAGGCCACTCTGATGCATACTTGGAGTAAAATAAGCCAGGCTCGGTGAGATACTCTTTTGGCAGAGATCTCCTTGGAGATATTGAACAGAAAAAGATGGGAATATCTAGCCTGATCTGTATCTGACCTCAAATGTAATAGACTAGGTCCAGGCCAAGATAGCCATCTCAGCCACTGCTCACTAAGGCCAGAGAGTGTCCTGTTTTTGTCTGAGCTATAAAAAACACACAAAGAATTGGACTGGTGGTAAACGGAACATAATTTTGTTTAAATGCTCGTCTTTATTTTAAAACAAATACTAGATAAAAACAGTCATTAGTAACAGAGAGTACACAGTCTTATAAAGGCATTTATATTTTTAGCAGGATCAGTGGATTAGTTTTTATTGGCTCACAGCAGAAACAACTAAGACAAATATTTCATCTAAATAAAAATACACTGTTGGAAAAAAAAATCTCATGTCAATCTGTTGAAACAAAATGCTTTGGAGGAAATCCTGACCCCACATATTGGATCGTCTTAAAAATAGTCAAATGCACAAAAACTCACACAAGATCAAGAACGTTAAGATGAGGATTTTGATTTTTGCCGTTCTTTGCGACCACCTCCACGGTCACTAGGTTGTACCAGCGGATAGAAAAGCTATCAATTTCCGTATCTGCTGCACTAGTAGATGAGGGATTCTTCCTTACAGCTCCTATAAAGACAAAATACACATCATTTATTAATTAATGTGCAACTCATTGAGACAAAAGAAAAACATTACAATATATATTATACAACTACTACTTCGACTACCACGACTAACAATAATAAAGCTGCAGACTATGCATTAGAAAAGAGTAGTTTTTTTAGCCGACGCAGTCAGCTGTTCGCGCCCATCTTGTCCGGTGCATGATGGGAGGTGTAGTTGTACTACTTTGGTAAATTAGCGTTGTATCGACGCTGTTTATCATACATTTAATCTCTTAACGCTTTTTGATCTATATGCTCATAGAGGTGTATTTACTAACTGATTTTAAAACCGGTTTGTCATAATGGCTTTAAAACAGGCTTTACAGTCACCTAGCCAAAACCCCATCAATGCTAAACGTTTAAGTGATAAAATCTTTTAATTTTGTGAGTCTGATGGTGAAACATTTTTTACTATGGCTATTTTTTTTTTTATTACAATTACAATTAAAGATAATTAAGCTAATCTTTAATTAAGATTAGCTTAACTTTCGATCCTCAAAGCTGTCAATGGCGCTTAAATATTACAAAACTAAAGAAAATATATTTTCTTAAATCAATTTTTGACCAACTTTGGCTTACCTTAATGAGGAATCAACTTCGGATATGATTTTAATTTCAAAATCACCAGCCGCAG
>NW_015150515.1:578776-581772 GCF_000732505.1 Cyprinodon variegatus
AATTTTTTTCTGTGGGAGTGGGACAGGACAGGAGTAAAAAAAATCCACTCCTGTGTCAGTCTCTAGTTACAATATCGTCATCACCCCCTCTGTCACACCAGATATCTTTACGTCCTTCCTTACAACAGCCATGAAGATTTTCTATCATCTTCATTATTCCTCTTTCCTGTCACTTTGTTATGTAACCTTTTTTTTTGGCTAACATACCAACTATCTCTTATCTGCACGTGCCCAACCATTTAATTTCATTGTTTGTTACTGGAACTAAGAGTACCATGCTTTATTTAAAGGCTTTAAATACCCACACATCTCTTAAACAGACTGATACTGTAATGCTAAAATAAATGTTATGCAGTGGTACTTTTTTCTAGGACAGGGCAAGGCAAGTTTATACTCCATAATTCTCTACAAAGACCATTCTATGTGCTTTCCGTGAATAAAATAGTACACATTTGAATTAAAACCTGCAGAATTTGTGTTGCCAAGGTAATAGAAATCCCAATGAATTCCTCAGCATGCTGTTTTAAATAATTTTAAGTGAATTCTGAACAAAACGCCTGACAAAAAAGTCAGTCTGATGGGTGGCAGTTATAAGATAACACCACTGGTTATCACTTTAAGTTGTGATATATTTACCCCCTTTTAAAGCAGGTTATTTTTTGTTAATTTTTGTTTCTACTGACAAAAAATGCTACATGACATTAAAGCGTCTCACGTTCCATTAAAAGTTTATATAATGACTTGACCTTGTTTTTTATCAGTCTTCATCTGGCCAGATTTTTTGCTTTAATAACCGCATGGTTCACAGTTATTACAAAAACTGATTAACACAGGTATTTATTTTTTATAAATGTTACCTTTAAATTTTAGACATCTATGCCAAAAAGGAAAATTATTATAGTTAAAATTGTGCATAATAAAGACAATCCACTCATATAGAGAATCGACAGCTTAAAGGTATATTGGAGAGCTGTAGTATTGAGGACCGCTGATAGGAGCCGAGGAACCATGCTAGTGTGATGTGTAAATGGTCACAAGAACCAAGCTTGGCATGGTTAACTGATCCAAACTCGGTTTCAAACTCGTAATGGATTGGTTTCAGAGGGATAGCGTAAATAGGGCATTATGCCCCATGCAGTCGGTCCTTCTAAAAAAACTTGCCTATGTAATTTGAAAGGGTCGGATTCGCTTAATGAGTCTTGCTATCCGGATCACCCCTTTACAATAGTCTGAGCTACCCTTAAACAAAAGCGCTAACTTTTGAAAATTTAAAACACATCTGACCCTCACCTGATTTTTGAATCTCTGATGCAGGATTTAATATATGATGGTGAGTGTGCTATGGCCTTGTCTATACCAGTAACATTAAAGCTGGTCAAAAGATGTCTCTTATTACAGTACATTCCAAAAAATGGAGGGAGACTGTTTAATTTTGCAACTCTGCAAACCTGGAAGTTACAATTCAAGCACACTTTGTGGTTAAAAGTTAAATAGTGTTTACTGTAGTGCTTTACAGCTGTAGCCATTAAAAATGTCAATCTTTGTACTAAAATATTCTTTCTTTCATGATTTGTGGACATTAAGATCTAAAGAGAAGTGTTATCTCTAGACACTGTAATTTAGAGAAAGCAGTGGTGCAAAAAGTGGGTATGCAATGCATAGGGGCGCTGCTGGGGGTGTCAAAAACCCCTGCAGTGATTATGCGCCCTTCTGATCCGTCACCTCTCCTCCTATCTCCTCTCCCTTCCATACAGGTGGCGCGGGCACACGCCCCTAAGAGAACGCACTCAGGCACGATTTTTTTTAATTTGTTTTATCATAGACTATGGCTGTGTTCGAATTCATGGGCTGTGTCTTCCAAGGACCCGGCCTACCTGGACTGGATCCTTCGAAGTCGGTGAAAATAAGGACACCGGAACAGTTTTGACTTTTGAATTCAAACAGGTCCAGCCTTTTGCGCGGTTTTCTCCACTGTACGCTATGTTGCTTAGCAACCGTGACAGTGACACACAAATCAGGAAAATAATGAATACCAGACTTTTCAAAACAGTTTATTTTTATTATTATTTATTTTAAAGTGAACAAAGATTACAGTCATGAGAATCCAGAGTGGAATAAAGATGCCAACCACCGGGAGCATGAACAAATAAAATGATAGAAACCTTAGTCAGTTAAATAACATGTTGCTGTAATTTTGCACATCTCTGATGTTGCTGCTATTTTCTAATATCCATTACTGTAAAAATGTCCATAGCCGCATTTTAGTTATTTAGGTGCTCAGTTTTATATTACCAAAACACTTTACAGTACAGTATTTTATTGTTTATCCTATAACTCTTCACTATTATGTGATTCTTATAAATTTTTCTAATTTTTTTTTTTTACTTGGGTGACTTTTTTTTTCTTTCAATTATCTTTTTGCTGCTGTAAATTTCCCCATTGTGTGAAAATAAAGATATGTTCTATTCTATTCTATAAAAGGGGTGGAAAGATATAATTAAATCTAAACAATTTTTGTATAAAAAATATATCTGCAAAATGTCCTATATTCAGCAACAAAAATTACTTAGTTAAGCAAATTGTGCAAAATAGCAATTTAAAAATAAAAATCATATCAGGTTCATAATCCCCATATAGATCTATTAGAATCTGTCCTAAAATTACAGCCAAACCCATTTACACAGTAACAGATAAAAACCATTAGATAAACCAAACATTAGCTGCCACATATCTGACTCTATAACCATCACAACTATTTTAATTCACTGAGATTTTTTCAACAGATAACATTCAGCAAGCCTACTGAAGGGTTACAAGGCTCTTGAAAAGAATAATTTCCTCATTCAAGAGAACCTTGATTTGGTATTTCCAAATTTGATAGTAGCCCTTAGAGTATTTTAAGTATGCTTCTGACAGTTGCATCTGCAAAGAGATCATTTAGCAAGCAGAAGCTCATCACTGCAAAAACCATCTAGAAATATGTACAAAATTTCTTA
>NW_015150515.1:582662-583561 GCF_000732505.1 Cyprinodon variegatus
TTTGCCAATGGAACAAGACAATTTACATTCAAAATAAGAAAACGCAATTGCATTGTCTTATTTCAAGTGCATTTTATCTAAATATCTTATTTTAAGAGTTAAAATACTCATTCTATTGGCAAATCATCTCATTTACCTGCTCAAAATAAGGGTAAATGCATCAGTTGATGCTATACTTGAAAAATGGGCAAGTGCAGAGTCACGGAATGTAACAGTTTAAATGTCATAAATGATAAAACTCATGGAGTTCAGGCTGTTGAGATTTCATATTTGCGTTACAGAAAATGTTGAGCACTGAGTGCCACTACTGTGGTATATGCTTATTTGGTCATGATTGAAATGATCACCTGATGTAATATGCAATGTACACTGGAAAAACATCTAGAAATAAGCTAAAATTTCCTAAATTAAGTGTATTTACCCTAAATTTGAGTAGGTAAATGAGATAGTTTGCCAATGGAATGAGTATTTTTACTCTTAGTATAAGATAATTAGATAAAATGCACTTGAAATAAAACAATGCAATTGTGTTTTCTTATTTTAAAAGTATATTATCTTGTTCCACTGGCAAAACGTCTCTTTTACCTCCTCGATCCAAGAACAAATGCCCTTATTTAAAAAAAAAAATGACTTATCTAGATTTCGATTTTTTCCAGTGTAAAACAAATTCTATAATATGACTACTGTATTTTTGCGATGATGGGTTCGCATCCAGCTCAAAAATATGTAGTTGCGACCCTGAGTGAAAGGGTGGAGTCAGAGTAAAAAAAAAAAATAAATAAAATGGAAGCCAAGGAAAAGGCCAGTGGCTGGAAGTTGGAGGGGATTTTGCTGGGAGTCACAGGCTAGCAGGCTGCCATTCAGCTGCTGTTTGACTGAGAAGGGCCATTTTAAATACA
>NW_015150515.1:583989-588342 GCF_000732505.1 Cyprinodon variegatus
TGGGGAAGACTTCAGATTTGACAGCTTTCCACAGGGCGACCATCGACACATTGAACAAGGACGGAAAGACACAAAATAAATAAATGAAATAAATCAAGTTTTTCAAAATATTCTAATTTACTGGCTTTTACCTGTAGCTGCTACTGTAAGTGTAGTTGCAAATGGACTAAAATAACAAAAAGAAAAAGCAATATATGATCAGCTACAGATTGCTGTAATTAAATCAGAAATCCTTATGTATGCAGCCAGAGCGAGCTAATGGCAAAAAAATCATAAAGGTATAGTAAGTGACAAAAGAGATACTCTTCAGACCTTTAATTTAAATTATGCAGCTTTCAAGTGAATAACCTTGATTGATACACAGTAAAGGTTATGCAGCATAAGTTTATGCAATTTCAAAACCTCTCTAACCTGGTTCATCATCTGTCTGGATTAAAGGCTGCAAAAAAAAACAAACAGGAGACAGATAAGGCCAGGATAGCACTAATCCTCATCCTGTAAACAAAAATGTCCTGACACAGCAGTTGGGTGGAGCTCTGAACCAGATCTGCTGTAGATCTACAGATCTGCTTCGTCCCATCTGATTCACCAAGTTCACCTTTATCAGAAAACGTGTTTTGACATCTGAGCTGCTGTTTTGTATGATATTTTAATACCTTTGCTTAAATCAAAAGTTAAAGAAAATATAATATAGGCAGATTCCTGTTATTTTTATTTCAGTGCAGAAAACTAATGCATATAGACATTGATTAATATGTATACACAGCCCATGTAAGTAATAGTAAAATATTACAGAGTGATTAAGACTGTCTATAAAATTAGCTGAATGTATTATTTATGTGTCATTCCTGTCAAATATCGAAATCATAACTCTGACGCTGATGAAGATTGACAGCGCTATGCTGTGGCTACCCGGTTTAACCTTCAGTTGGCCCCGTGGGTAGAGCGAACAACAGTGTGAGGTGTGTGACAGTCTCAGTCCCTGCGTCCCCTGTCCAAGATTGATTAGAGGTCGGCAGCTTGTTTCCCAGGCGAGTCACGTCTTGTCATCTGCAGCATCACTTAGAGAAACTGACAGGACAGATCACACACCCCAAGAACTCCCCCTTCATTATACAGGGAACACAATTAAAGTGAGAAACATCTTGAATTATCACTGCATATTTTTTTTTATATATTATGGTTTAAATAAATGGTTTTAGTGTAACATGTTTTGTAAATGAAATAAAAGCATAACGTATTTTGCACATATTGAAAAATGCCATCCAGAAAGGAATTTTTTTAGACAACATTTACTCCAAAATGGTTTTGAGAGTAACTTTGTTTTTTCCAGATACTTTTATTTTTTTTCTCTTTTATAGATTTTGTATTTTCCATTTCTCTTTTTCAGATTCAATTTTACAAATTGCAATCTTTTCCAATTTAGTTTTATCAGAGTATCCAAAGATTTTATTTAAGTACACCTGGCACAACTTTAACATTTTTGTACTCAAGTAAAAGTAGAAATTATTCCTCAAAGAAAATACTCAAGTAATACAAAAAAAAGATATTGGATATAATTGCTTCTCAGGTAAATGTTCATAACATCTGATTTAATGTTTCGACTTATGCAATCAGATAGATAGTTATTTGGAAAATCAAGTATTTTAAAGTATAAAATAAACAGAAGTATATAAAAGGTTTACAAAATAGCTGATTTGGGCAAAAGAAACACTTTTCCGAATAAGTTTTTTTTTCAACATAAAGTGTTTTTAAACAATCTTGACAGAAGGTAATTTTTATATGTTAGGAGAGGGTAAAGAACTTCATACTTTATCTTCTATTTACTTCTGTCCCCTTATGAACAGTAGCAGCCATTCAAAATGGCCCTTCCCAGTCAAACGCCAGCCGATTGGCAGCAAAATCCCCTCCAACTTCCAGCCACTGGCCTTCTCCTAGGCGTGCATATCCACCCTTTCACTGAATTACAGGGTCTGACCAGAAGAAAATGCTTCTCTTTGGATCTTAATGTCCACAAATCATGACAGAAAGAATATTTTAGATGTTTAAAAAGGAATTGTAGGGGACCAGCCAAGGGCCCATCAATGAAGTAGGGAAATTTTGGAATGGCTACTACTGTAGCTCAAGTTGTTTTGAGAGAGTTGGGTAAACAAAACTTTTACCCAAGAGTGGATATACTCTCAAAAGAATGACATTAAAGTACAACTCTTTGCTAAAAATATTTTTTATAGTTACTCAGCAAAATTTAACTGAGTACTGTTCAGACTAAAAGCAGAATTTGCTTTTTATCTCTATGTCTAGGGCGGATCTGGAGCTGTTATCTCTATATGGCTATGGCGAACTTGGCGACACCTGCAAATTAATTTGAAAATCTGAACTTTTCTTTACCTTTGCAAAATCCAGTCAGGGACTAGATGTGGCTTAGGGCTACCTTGAATCAGTGGAGACAAGTTTTTTTATTTATTTGTTTGTTTTTATTAAAAGTGTAAGATAAAGAAATTAATTTTGACAGAGGATGAAGTGGGAATGTTCCAAATAGGATTTAAGGTGGATTTTAAAAAGATGTTTTAATTTAGTCCTAGAAGGACTTTTTCATCGTCTTCCCTCCAGAACAGATGGATGCCTTCTTTCTCCAGCACAGGCGGTCTGCCCTGGCAAGCTTTGCTGATCCTCCGTGGTACTCCTTTCATCTCGTTAGCCGAGCATTTAGCGGAGAAGCTAGCTCCAGCCATCCATAGCCCCACTTTACCCACGAGGCTGGCTTCTTGGATGCAACATTCTCCTACTCCTGAGCAGCTGTTGCCTCTACCCCGCCCTCATTGTGTCTTCCTGGTGGACGTATCTGTTCTGCTGCTTTGTTCCCCCATAGTTAACGTCCATAGCTAACAACTAGCCGATCTCCTGCCTGAGCTCCAGAATGCCATCTCACCTAACCTTCTGTTGTCTGGGTGATTCGTCCCCCAATGCAGGACAGCATTCCCAAAATTGGTCATTGATTGACGGAAGTATCGGCAGCCATCCAGACCTACCCGCTGGACGAGGTGGTGGTTTTCCCCATACTGGTCCGTTTCTGGGAATCTGGAGAATCTAGGAACGCTGACAGCTGTTTCATATTCCAGTTTACAAAACATGTCCTTTGTTTGCAACAACAATCAAACAAAATGTAATCAATATATCTTCAGGGAGACAGCAGTGAAACAAGAGATCTAATTGAATAATTCTAGCAATACTAGAGGCATATATTCTACACTAAATAAGTTTTCTTGTTTTATGCCTGACATTTATGTCAGCTGTCCTTCAGATGAACATTGCATGTTAAGATGGTATTTACTAGTGACTCACAGCGTGGGCTGAAATCTCCTTCTGGAAATCTGTAATGAAAGCACAGGTTAACACTGCATGGCATTACACATGACAGAACGATCCATATCTCCATAACACAGAATACAACATTATCATTTTGTCCTGTTGAAAAACCTTAATTGATTGGGTAAATGCTTCGCTTTCTCTCAAAACCAGCATCTTTACTTTGTATTTAAGGTATATGGAGTTGGCATATTTTGCAAAGTTTCTCTAAAAAGTTCACTTATTCATTTATAAAACTAACTTATAGTGACTTTTCCTAAAAAAGGTATATAGTGTATATTGCCCGAATGCCCTTCAAGCAGGCAGGGAAATAAAATAAAAGATTAAAACTAAACTTGAAAAAAAAAAAATTAATAAGGAACACTGTTTCAAAATTTATTCCCAGCAGAGAAGACAAACATGGAGCAGAAACAAATATTTGCAAGATAAAGATATTTAGAAAACTCAGAAAAACAGTCCACGCACTACACTACGTTCTCCCCTGGGTTATTTACCAATTATTCCAGACTTGCTTTCTTCCACTTTTTGTTATACTGTTGGCCTTTTCTTTTTCTTTGTATACCCTCCTTTCATTTCATACTCAGGTTTTCTGATACATTTAATTGTGCAGCGACTTTACTGCTAACACTTTATGTATTTCCGTCAAACTTTTCTTATGCAGGATTTGAGGTATCATATTAGAAAAGCTTCATGGAACCAGCAAAATTCTAATCAACTTTTTAAATAAAAAAAAATATATATATATGTTTGGGGTTTTTTTGGGCTTTTGATGAGTAATTTTAAAAAGTGGAAACGAAAACGCATTTGTCAAAAACATTCTGACTTATCATCGACCTTACGTGCTTATTCAGCTGTCTCCACTAACGTCGCTCGATTAGAATCAAACTTCTCCCTCAATGTCTCCACTTGCTAACCTGACTCCGCCAGATGGATTTGCTCCGCATATCCATCTGGAAACCTTCCGTTGAAGAAATTTTGAGAAGGGGC
>NW_015150515.1:589040-594484 GCF_000732505.1 Cyprinodon variegatus
ACATTTACTAAAATATCAGATCATTACTGATCTATGGTCCACGCTGGTTTTCTACCTTTATTTGTTGTCTGTTACTGCCTAGCAAGACATGTAGTGAAGTGATGACACATTTACATTTTTTGTCATTCAAGAAAACCACAATGAAATTAATTAAATATATAATTCCACCTGTCAAAGTGGCTAGTTGGAGTAGCATCTCCACACATATATTCTGTAGAGGCTAATCTAAAAAATATAAAACATATAAAGAGGCTAATCTACTGTAAATTAGGTTGTTGTTAGCAGACTTATACTTTTTCTGCCTTAGCATCACTAAATAGATATTTATAAGGTATACATTTTTAGATCAAATAAATTTTACATTATTGGTTGCTCCTAACTAAAACAACACTACAATTTGTACACATTCCTCTGTGTCTCATAAACCACAATACACATCAGACATTTAAATTCTTTAAACTATCAATAACAAAATACTTTGGTTAGGCCTCTTTTTTTAGTGGTGTAAAACTGTTTTACTATCACTCTCCTACTGCACCAAAGCTGCACTCCTTACTTTAAAGCTAGCTTAATTGAATTTGGCCCCATGAGTATTAATCTTCCGTTATTGTGGTCAGAGGTTAGAAAAATGGTGCAGGTCAGGCTTTTACATGTTGTAATTAGGGTTACTTGGGGGCAAAAGGAAAAAGAGAGAAAGTAATGGTGCAGAAGGAAGTTACTGGCAAACAGTATGTTAAACCATTGGATGGAATGATAAGTGTGTAAATCAAAGAGGTGAAGAGTAATAATAGCATGAAGAACATGTAAATGGTTTTTAACAATCTAGAAGAAGGCAAATAAGGAATAATTTCCCCAGAATACTTTAAAAATAAAGGAGTTAGGCAGAGAAGAAAGTTTTTATTACAGTCATTGTAGAGTTTTACCTTCAACAATTAACACTTAAATATTAAGTTCACAATTTTCATAATTTTCATAACTGTACAAAACATACATTTGGTGTGGGGCTTAAAGGAAGCACTTTTTAAAAATAATGACTTGTCTTATATTATGCTGCTTATATTTTGATTTTCTGTGTATTGAACTTGATAGTCAGTTGTTTCATTTCGATCTATTAATGTAGATTTTTTGATTTTTTTCATCAAAGTTTGTAAGTAAGTAATAATTCAGCTATACTAATTTTACCTTACAAAAGCCACATATGTTCATCGGTCCTTCGTTGTGACCACTATTAAATATATATGGGGACGAAAGTTAGATTAAAACATTTTCTTGTAAAAATGTTACAAATTATGAAGGAATCTGTAAGGGAAAAACACAATATATTAAATTCAATTCATTTTTATTTAAATAGCCCCAATTCATAAAAAAAGACAATTCAGTCAGATCGTACAGTCAGATTGTTTAAAAGTTTCTTTTCAAGGAAACCCAGCTCATTGCATTAAGTCACTGACTTTGCAGGATTCTCTCCTGGATGATCACCCAGCGACAATATCCTTTTGCACTGTGTGATTGACTCTGCAGCAATCCCTCACACAGTGGAGAGAAAAAAGGTGCCTTTAAACAGGAAGAAGCCTCCTGCAGAACCAGGCTTAGTGTTAGTGGCTTTCTGCCGAGGCCGACTGGTGGTTTAAGGAGACAAAAAGAGACACACAAAAAGGATGTAAAAAGGCACATGCAGTTAGCTGCAGTAAAATGTGAGCCCATTACTATGTCTTTCAAAGCACAATGATTAAACACAGAAAAACAGGACCAACTTTGTCCTCTATAGCTTGATCTGGGTTTTTCAAACTCCGGTTCACCCACTAACAATAGGCACTGACTCTTTTCCCATTTGGCAAAAAAAGCTGGTACATAGTCTCTCTCCCGACACCGATTCATGTCTGCTGACGCCATCATGCTGAGTTAGAATTGATGAGGTGATGAAATCAGGAAAGTAAACAATGGGGAGCAACATGGAAGGTAGCCAAGACGTATTAAGCATGCTTTATTGTTTGTTGCTTTTTTCCATCCGAATCCTCTTACCAGTGCTGCCCCATGTTTATCTTATGCAAGAAGAGTTGTTTTGGCTCATGACGTACTTTAATTCGTATCATGTAAATTAGCAGGTTGACCTGGGTGTGATGTTCCCACTGTGTGCTGATAATAGCCAAGCGAGGCAATTTTAACCCGGGTTGCTTGCTTTCATTAGACATGCGTCAACGAGGTTGTTGAGCCAAACAAAGCTCCAATGACAGGAAAAAGCAGAGAGAAAATGTGTTAGGAGTAAATTGTCCCTATGTTTTCCAGCAGCTTAAGACCATAGCAACATAACTACCGAGACATATTAGGATAACCTGAGTCAATCTAACTCAGGCTTTTTCAACAATTATATTAAAATGTTTTTATTGAATTCCTGATTGTAAATGATTACAATAGTCCAGCTTTGGAATAAGAAATGCATGAGCTAGTTTTTCCAGTGTCGCTCCTGGACAAGATAATTCTATCTTGTACAGGTCTCAGACATTAAGCCTCAGACATAATATACTTTTTATGTGTAAAACCTGTGTAGATGACTTACACTAACATGTTTCAAATCCAAAGAACCAAAAACTATTGATTTAGATGCTTTTAACCCTGTAATGCCAAATGTATCATATTTGATACATACGGTTTCTGAAATGTTTTGCGTCTGACACCTTTTGCATAATTTAATGGTAAAAACTTAGCTCAAAATCCTATTGTACACAATCAGATATACCTGATAACAGAGGGCAGAAGACTACACAAAAAATAATCTTGACTTATCGCATAGTAATAAATTATTAATATCAAAAATGTATTTCTGTTTTTTCTTTTTACATATTTTGTTAAAAGGCCAAATAAGGACTTCAAACCAAAAAAAAAGTAATTTTCTGTTTTGTTTTATTCTTGAATTGGGCTTTAAAGGGTTAAAAGACAAGCCATATGTGCAGAACATTTCCATCAACCCTGGTCAAGCTGTAATATTTTTGCTGCATATAACAAACTCCCCTCTCTATATAAAACAAAACTCTAAAAAAAGAAGGGAAAAAAATGGATAGATATGAAAAATACTTGCATCTTAGACCACTACACTATGAAAATGTCACTAGCTGTGTTTTTTATTGCAACTTGCTATAGCTGAGGGGTCAATGAGCATCCAGGTTGCTCAAAATAATCTACTCTGTAAAAACGAGATGTAAAATCGGAACATTAGCTTCCTAAATTTTGGTTAAGCAAAGACCAGGTGCCCAAGCAGGTATTGTTTCCCACCTCACTACCCACTGCTTTAATATCACCAGTGAAGTAGAAGCAGGCACACATGTAACCTAGCACCTAATCTATTCCTTGCCCACTTGTAGGAGGTTTTCTTTAACCTTCTATTAAATTCAACACTACAGAAGGGATTACAAAGCCCTTAAGGGAGCAAGAATTGGCGCAGAGAACATCAAAAGAGTTGTACACTCAAAGTATTATTCACCCAACTATATGACATACATCCTGCTTGTTATTAAAGGGGAAGCCAGTATATTCATAGAACCTATCTATGAACATCAATTCTGATGTTGCAGAAAACCTGAGAGTTGCATAAGTTATTTTTATGTAATGTATTCAATAATTTATCAGCTAACAGAAAATAAACTTTGACTGCTAGGGCAGAATTAAATGTAATAAAAAAAAAAACAGTCACTTCTTTTTATACAGCTTTGTCCCACATCTTCCAAGAAAAAAAATGAGATTTTCGCATTAAGTAAATAAAGGAACAAGACAAGAAAGCTAATCTTTCTGGTGAGGGAGGGTTGCAACTAAAGAAACATGTTGACACATGTATTAGATGTTGCCATAATTGAATATGGGGATTTGAATGTGAAAGCAAGAACATGCATTACAGAGACACAGAGGGATTAAAAAAGGGGTAGAGAACAGAGACAAGGCTAATGGAGTCAAACTGACTCCTTGAAAAATCCCCCTTTGGTAGTAATATGTTCCTGCTCTTTTATTCACACCATTATATGTTCATAGTGAGATGATTGCTTTAAAATAATTGTATATTCACTCCCTTTCACTTTATTGAGTATTTTTATTAACGCAGTAAAGAACATTTAAATAGTCATTCAATATTAAGACAAACATTAAGCAGGCTAAAATCAGCATGCGCCTATATTTTAACTTTAAAAGCAAATTAGCATAGTTTACAACAGCTTACAACGTTACATATCATGAGACTGAGAATAACTACAATGCTTGTTACGGTACATGATAGAGCACATATAGCTATCCTGTTAACAGGATTTTGTTTATTTTTTATCATCTTTTCAAAAACTTCACTTAAATAACCAAGCCAAAAATGGTGTCAGCAAAGGGTAAAGCTTTTCTGCAGCCAATGGAGATAAAGGCATCAAGCATGCATTTACATCAAGCAACTGATTTTGCTTAGTTAAGGCAGATTCCATTTCTCCTTGATGGGCATGCAGTGATAGTGGACATTTTGGAAAAAAAAATTTTTTTTTTAATCCCTCAAACGAGCATGCATGTAGCAACAGTGGTAATGAACATTCTTTTTTAACAGGAAGAAATATGTATAAATAGCATTTCGCCTCACCCGACTAAGACCTTTAGATGACAGGCCATATGCACAAAAGGAAGCATTGATCTAGGAGTATTTTCTTTGAGAAAGAGAACAATGAAAATGTGGCAATATAGACATTAGCAGCTCTTGGATTTATATAACAGGAACTCAGCTAATTAAATCAGCTCTGAGCCAGTTTTAAAGTTTGAATGATAAAGGAGGGCGGACATATTTAGTTGCAATGAAAGCTTAGCCAATACCTATATCTAAAAGAACAAGATGGGGCTACCTTCTCAAAGACAGAGCCATGGGTTTTATTTTTTACCAGTTGAACAGTTATTTTCTCATAAAGGCATCACAGCCATTGATCTCCGTTGAGACGGTGTCACACCTCAACATACTGCCACTTTGTAAGTACTTAGAAAATAGAGAACAAAGAGAGAACAGATTAAAATTTGAATGAAAAACTGTCTATAATGTGAAATCGGAGAGTACTGAAAGCAGAGGAGTGACTGTTGTCGTTATGTCCTCCAGCATTCTAAGATTATAATAACAATATGATCAGAGGTATGCCATTAGGTATGCCATTCTATCTAAAAGATTTATCATAATTATGCTAGGTAAACTGGTGGTCTACCCTATCGATAAAAAAATGAAGTTATTTAACAGGAGAGGAGACTGAAACTAGCAGACCTGATTCCAATTTCATTTTAGGAACCAGCTAACCTGGGAACCTTCTGTTGAAGTAATTTTGGGAAGGGGCGAAAATACTGGTTAGTTTATTGGCCTATGTTGGTGATAGATGGGCCAAATAAACCAATCAGATCAACGAAGGATATGACATACTAACAGAGCAACGACGAAAACACAACCACAA
>NW_015150515.1:595023-596800 GCF_000732505.1 Cyprinodon variegatus
TAATAATTTGCTCTATAATTCTGAAAAACTACCTTAGACCTCTTTCTTGGTTTTCATCATAGTGCTTACTTTCTAATATTCTCTTACAAGCAATGCACCTGTTTAATGAAGCCAAGACAAATGCAAACCTCTGAGATGTTTGCCAATGCATGTCAAGTCTTTTCTTGAAAAACGCATTGATATTATCTAGAAACAGCTAAGATGAAATAGAAGCTACAGCTACATTCTACATTTTTGTTGCATACAAGTAACAAATAAGAATAAACTGATATACACTATCTGTCAAGAGTTGAAAGCAGTGTTCCAATAATCAAATTGGCTTAAAAAATAAAGCATTTTTAGACACAAACGTATTCTAAACTTTTGACCAATCAAAGTAGCCCGCTATGGTGTTTATAACAGCTCAACATATGTGTGGTATTCTTTCTACAAAAGAAAAAAAATATTTTTTTAGTAAGTTCTGCCAAAATGTGTTGCAGATGTTTCCACAAATGTGAAACAATTGTAGGTTGTTGCTTTTAGTGTGTTGACCAGTTCAGCCCACACCAACCCAGTGGGGCTTTTCTAGGGTAACTGAATGCCATGCTGGTCACTGTATGATTTCAATCCTACCACCTTGTTATTTTGCCCTGTGGTAGTACTGGAAGAGCATAGCCTTATAATGTAGGTCATTATCTTGCTGAAAGATGAACCCCTGACCAACTAGACTCATACCAAAGGATATGACATGGCACTGACCAATGCTCTAGCAGCAGTTTCGGTAAGGAGTGTCTCTCAAATTGTTGTCATGCAGACATGCAGCAAAAAAGCCCCAAAAAATATACTATAAAACATTATCCTATATTCTTCTAGAGCAGCTGTCCCCAACCTTTTTTGCACCATGGACTGCTAAATGTCAGACAATATTTTCACGGACCAGCCGGGGGGGCCAGTGGTAACATCAAGTAAAATGATACGACTGGCATAAAATCAAATACAAACAGCATAAAAACAAAGCAGCAAGCCGGTCCCATCTAGGCGGAATCGGAGAAAATGACAGACGAAGTGTGCTCCTGATGTCCAGTCTGCTCCGTAGCTTTGTTTTGGTCACTGTAACCGCAGCAAATCCAGCTTCACAAAGATAGGAGGAGTCTTGAACTGAATTAACCTGTGTCAAGAGGCACAGATGCACCGACTGATGTAATTGGGAGAGAATACCACAATTTTTTTATATTTTTCAAAATAAAACATCACTCAGACTCTGATCGTTGATAAATTATATCCGCTGTTCTAGAGAGCACACAAAAATTTTATGAAATCAACCAAAGATTCCAACATTTTGATTCATCCATCTATAATACATTCTTGCAATCTTCAGTTTTCCAATAGCAATATGGCATCTTGACATTTCTTTTCTTGCTGCAACTTATTGTGTCAAACCTGCAGCTCAAGATCTTTTCTTCACAGTTGAAACTGGTACTTTTCTACCACTATTAAGTCATGGTTGAAATTGTTGTCCTGTTTGCTGCTTATCATGCAAGCTGTTAACTCTCAGTAGCTTATTTTTTTTACAATATCTTAGTGCCTTTAGATGGTGACTAAAAAAGTACTCACTGACAACTTGACTTTCTTTGCAATTTATCCATAGGAAAGACCTACAATTTTAAATGTTATGGTCTTTCTCTCTTTCATTGTACATTATAATTTTCCAGACATGTTCATAGCAACACACTATTTTATGCAGTATAATACTGTTTAACCAATACTCATATGTACGGAAGAGGATTAGGGCCACTGA
>NW_015150515.1:598318-602839 GCF_000732505.1 Cyprinodon variegatus
TTAAATTAATTTAACAAAATAGGATAAATTGTGTTTTGGCAATAAGATGATTCAAAATGCTAATTTGTGAAAGACACAGTAACACACATACTGATTTTTTTAACTTTATGTATTGCACAGAATTAAATAAATGAACAGTTATGTTTACTCTTGTTTCTTTAGCATCACAAAAGGGAACTAAACCTATTTAAAAAATTCATTTACACTTTTATCTTTTTCTAAAAAAAAAAAAAAAACACTGTCAGCAACAGCTTTAGTCAAGTGTAATCACACTTCACAGCACACCGAGCTCCACCAAGAGGGAGGGTACAAACATACACAAAAATAAAGCATGAGAGAAAAAGCACACAGTAGCTGCTTTGCTTTACAAAAATTACTTTATTTTCTCCACAAAAACTTTTCCGCCTAAGAGGCTGTGAGAGAGCACTCAACCTACTCCAAAAGTCTTTGCTTTACCTTCTAAACGCTCTTCTGATTGTGTCTTTTGATTTTTGTGTGTGCAAAATCAGAAGGCAGCAGTTGTCTAATAACATTTGAGGGTAGAAAGATGTCTGCACAGGCTGGCACAAATGAATCCAGCAGGAAGGAGCTGTATAAACAATTAAGTCAAAATGATCAACACCTTAGCTGAAAAAAGGAGTTTGCTTCCCTAACTTGTGAAAAGAGTTTTTTTTTTCATGTGCCTTATGAAGCACAGTTACACTACCTGGTTTTGTGTGTTGAGTCAAACAGGTGTTGGTTAGAGCTTAATAATGCTGCAAATCAAAGTAATAGGTAACTGCAGTTAGCATACAGAGAATTTGTTTGACTTTTAATTAAATTAAATATTAAAGATAAGATAGTGGATATTGATTAATGAATTAAATAGTTGATTAAAAGCTATGTGTAGATGTGATTGTTTTTCTTCGTTTATAATAAAAGAACAGTAGAGCAAATGAGATGTTTTACAACTTTATATTTTTGTTCGTTGACAAAAATAGTGATAACGCAGAAAAGTAATGACTTTCATGTAATTTGATAGAAATCCAATATACTTTGCCATAGAGTTAAATAGGGTTTTCTATTCCAGAATAAAAACAACAAAAACAAACAAAAAAATAGGAAGACTGTATGATCCTAGTATATATTTAAAGACACAAAAATATAAAAACAAAAAGAAAACTGTAAGCAATGTGAATGAATTCATTATAGCAAAGGAGGTACTGTAAAAAGCAACATCTAGGACAGCTGTTGGTTTTCTGCTGGTGGTTAAATTATGTAAGAAGCCTCTTTAGATTAGAGATGCTTCGAAATGACACGTAAAGTCCTTGTTCCCACTCATAATAAGCAAATCACAGAGACTTTTAGCCTTTAACTTCAGTGTTCACTTTTCTTTGGGAACGCTGTCACTGATTCAGAAGCTCTGTACCATCGTCTCACCTCTTAGTTTGTGTTTAAGGCATGCTGAACACCTGCCCACATTACAGATCGATGTACATCTATCTCAGCTCTCTGCTCATCCCAGCAGCAAAAATCTCTCCCAGCAGCAGAAAGAGTGCCCTTATGAAAGGTCGCTTTGATAGATCGAATTATAGTTATAATCTACGTTATATATCAGATACATCCATCCATTTTCCGTCACACTTATCCCAAGCAGGGTGGTGAGGGGTGCTGGTGCCTATCTCCAGCTGTTTGGGGCGAGCGGCGGGGTCCACCCTGGACAGGTTGCCATTCAATCGCAGGGCAACAAAGAGACAAACAGGACAAACAACCGTTCATGCACACTCTAACACCTAAGGAGAAATTAGACAAGCCAATTAACCTAACAGTCATGTTTTTGGACTGTGGTAGGAAGCCGGAGTTCCTGGACAGAACTCATACATGCTCAGGCAGAACATGCAAATTCCATGCAGAAAGTCCCCAGGACGGGAATGTTGCTGCAAGGCAGCAGTGCTACCTACTGTGCTACTGAGCAGCCCAAATGAGATATAGTAACACGACTATCACTATGTGAAAAGTAACAACCTAGTTCACCTGTTAAACAAAAAATCAAAGCAGTTACTAATGGCATTATTTTGCAATGTTACTCCCAACACTGCCAATACCACACAAATTTAAACAGGGCAAAACTGAAACTATTTTTAAATCTTAACTTTTCCTCGACTAATTCTTGTAGATCACTGGCAACATTCTCGATTATTGCATTTTTAGATTTTTGTCCATGCAATTTACCCTTACTTTGAAACATGGAAGAAAAGGATCCAAGTCTGGCTCTGGTTTCCTTTACCTCTTAGACAGTTATTGCATCGATTTGAACCCACATGTTGCCATTTTATTCCTTTTCTCTTCTCTTGGAGGCTCAATGAATGTTAGATGACACGTGTTTGAACAATGTGATAAAGCTAAATAATACTTGCAGGCTTTTAGCAAAATGTGGTTACTGATGCAGAGCCTTTTAAACACATATAAATGTACCCTTCAAGCTATTAAGGAAATTATAACTGAGACACCCAACAGCTTTAACAATAAAGCTTAAAGTTACATATTTTTTCAGTTATATGAAGCCTGCAAGGCTTAAAGCCTTTATTGGTAGTTATATGGTTGCTTTTTTACTTTTCAGAAAGATTGTACAGTGGCTGCTTAATATTAAACTTTATCTGAAGGTCTCTGATAAGCAGGAGGATATTACTGCCTTTTCCAACACATAAGGTACACCTGGTGTGTTAAAATTCGCCTATTTAAAAATGAAAACTCAAGATGACTACCAGGATTCCACCTAAAAGCAAGTAGATCAGCCAAGTCCTAAAATACTAAAAGAATAACAAGACCCTGATTTATAAAAGGCTTCAAAGGTTCTGACCCCAAAACATGATTTAATGAGACCTTATGTATTTTTATTTTATTTATTTTTTTATTGTCACCATATTAGACATCACTAATACTGAAAGGTAAAAATGATTTAAACATTTTTGCAAGACCAGCTGGTGTTCCCTGTGTATCCCCTGGAAATTTTCAGTTACTAGCTTCTAAGCTATTTCTAAATGCAAAATATGTGCTAACAAATACTCGGAATAATTATCTGTCCCTGAACTTGCTCTATAGCGCTAAATAATTAGTATGGCATTTAAGCATATTAGTACAATTTGTATAGATTGTAATGATATGCATCACTCTAGAGCTTTTTGAATCATTCAGTTTCCATTACATCAGTAAAGGGCCTACTGTCACTTTTTGGACAATATTTTTAAAAATAGGATAGACATTTCACAGAAGTCTCCAATAAATCTTTTCTCCCACTGCACTATACCTCATAATTTTGAAAATCATGTTTCTAATCAACTAACAACAGACATTTTCTGTTTTTGAACTCCTTAATATCGGCTCACCCTGCTTATCCATTCAGGACAATGTGTACATTGTAATTTGTTTACACTTAAATACTTTTCAGCTATCAAACTAGAGCTAAAATCAAGTAACCTTAATCTAATTTTGAAATCAATGTTTTTTTTCCCTCAACATGGTATCTCTCTTTAGTCAGATTTGTCCACCTGTGGGTAGGAAAAGAAAACTGATTTATATCTATTGTAATAGTGATCAATTCCTCTAAGTCATCAAATAAGTTTACTAAAGTAGAAACCTTTGCTTGGCACTGCAGTCGGAGGCTGCAATCTGCTCAGAGTTATCAGTCTACTGCCTCTGACTGTAATGTGCTTTTCATTTGGAGAATTTTTAAGACAATCAAAACAAGAAAACCTGTCAAAGAAAAAAACAACAACTTGGCTTTACCTCAAATCCTTTAATCTAAGCCACTGAAACAGCAAATATTGAGAGTTTCTACAAAATATATCAATGAAAAAAATCGAAGAACACCAATGTGTTTCATCAGATGAAACTTGTAGATTGATATTTGGTAGTGTGGGGATGGCGTAAGAGGGTGTATATTTGTTCCTACTTTACTCTAGCCTTTTATAGCATAATGGGGTCTCAATGATTCTGGAATATTCCTGAAAAAGACTGCTAGTACTGATATGAGCTAAGAAACCTCTACATAAATTACATAAATCTGAGTGAACCAGGAGGTCATAGCACTCTGCCATAGAAACCAGAGACTGTTTTTATATTTATTAAAGGCACATTGTGTAACTTTTGGCCACTAGAAGCGCTAGACCTGTTCCTTTCACGTCTAACGATCCTTGCGGCCACAAGCACCGTAGCCCTGTCGCAAAAGTCAACAAACAGTCAGCCAGCCAGCCTGCCGTGTCTTTAAATTGGGGACCATGCTAGGCGTCTAGGTTCAGCTCAGAGACCATGACAAACGCCGCTGCTTTCTAAGTAGCACCACCGGAGCAGACCCGACCTTGCCGCGCCACGCAAAGGACCAGCGTCGGAACCCGGACGCTTTGGTTAGCCTTTGTTTGTTGCCTGCTAGCTTTCTCTGTATTTCTCGGTATTTTGCTTCAACTAAGCATCAAAAATAATAAAGGTATATGACTGTATACTAGTAGCAAAGTGTTACCTTACCAGTCTAATAATAAAGTTGAG
>NW_015150515.1:603819-605341 GCF_000732505.1 Cyprinodon variegatus
TGCCAAAAGTATTTATAAAACTCTTAAAACAGCTAATGTCCGAAACAAAGAGCTGTACATATTTACAGACTGCAAGCATGGTAAATGGTGAATGGCATGTACTTATATGGCACTTTTTCAAGTCAGAAGAAAAAAAAAGTTCAAAAGGAAAAACAAGATGTGCATAAAAGCACTTAAAATAAAAAAAACAATTTCAAACAAACAAGGTCAAAGACTATAGCTTGCATGTAAAAGCCAAAGAATAATGCTGAGTTTTTAGCTGATTTTATTGGTAGGCAGTAAAGGAGCCACTCTTAGTATAGACTGTTCCACAGTTGAGGAGCAATAACAGAAGATTCATTATAATTGTTAAAGATTAATTATAACACTTTGCGCACTGCCTTTAAAATATTCTTTAGAGTTATGCTGTTAATTAATCCCTACGTTGCTAAATTAAAAGAATATATGTTAGCAATTTGAATCATTATTTCAATCTTTTTTCAAACTTATAACTGCATGATTAATTTGCAGTTACTATAAAAAATGTATTAACTGTTTTATTTGTTTTTTTTAAAAACTTAAATCTCAACTTGCAGTTTTATTTATATTCCTAATAAATGTTTTGTTTGCCCTTTGACTTATACAAAAATATTGCAGTTAGTGGGGAATCCTGCAGTGCCAGGCAGGCCAACTTCAGGCAGCTGTAACTCCGTATTTGTGCTACTACCTGGTTAGCTAAGTTTGCGCACTAGTCACGTCAGCGTGTCTGCTGGACTCTTCTACTCTGTAAAGGGATATTTTTTATAGTCTTTATGAGTTGAATGAATAGATTCATTTTTTGGTGTGCCATCTTACTCATAAACCTCTTAAAACTTCTACTGATTAAATGGAAATTAATGTCTGACTGGCCCACATTACAGCAGTGGTTAGACTCCCAGCTAAGCCAGCAGCCACTGCCAGTACGTCAAAGATTTAGAAGTTAGGCAAATTCTTCACTTAAAAACAAAACAGAGGATTTAAAAAAAAAAAGTACTTTCTCACTTAAAAATATCTTAACAATGTTATTAACTTTATGACAAATTAGAGGTATTTAAAGACAATTATTAAACCCACCTTCTTCAGTTACTTTCACATCTGGTGGAACAATACACTGCAGGTTGTATAGCTAAACAAAAATACCATCCTCTTAACAAGAGGAGATTAAGTGAAACTTTATTTTCCACTTGAGTTAGGAAGGGGGAACTATGAGGGACTGTGATAAACAAAAGCAATTAAAGTTTGATGAAATCTTTAGATCCCCTAAGTAAAAGCAAAACTTGAGATAGGAAGAAAAAAAGGCTAATTTACTAAATCCAATTAGAAACTGTTTTCTCAGATTTGTTTCAATAACTTTTTGTGTATTGATTTAGTCTGCTTAACAGTGAATCACTTCCCTCTAAATATGTGAATGTGTAGTGTGTTTAATCAACTTTTAAATAGTATATCAGTAATGTTAAGGGTTTTATCTTGATAGCACCCAAAAAAGAGAAATTTTAGTTGTAAC
>NW_015150515.1:607126-608186 GCF_000732505.1 Cyprinodon variegatus
ACTATCATTTGATCGTTCACACTCTCCATAGTTCTCCTGTGGCGCGAGCACAGGGCGACAGTTGCGCGCCTTTATTGAGCATGCGCGTTTCCTGACGCCTGCGCGGTGAGTCGTGCCGCCTGCGCTGTGCGGAGATGCAGGGGAAACCGTATCTGATGGGGAAACGCAGCTCGACGTAACACCGGTATTTCCATCTGGAAAACGCTGTTTTCCTGCTGGAGTCATCCTCATTCTCCATCTCTCTGTGTGTGCTGTATGTTAACACCCGCCAGCGGAAACACCCACCTACCCAACTGACAGACGCAATCTCACTATACATCAGCCATTCTCATCCTCCGCTCTCTCATGACAAGGCGCGCACGAGTCCTATCATGAAAAAAGGTTCATTGTGCGACCTGAGTAACGCACTGTAACGGGGTGTCTGCAATGGTAACTGCGTTATAGTTACAGTCAAAGTAATTAGTTAGATTACTCGTTACTAAAACAAGGTAACGGCGTTAGTACTTTCAACGCCGTTAATCCCATCACTGGTTAGCAGTGTTTCAATATATAAAATATTGTAATGAAAACTAACTTCAACACAGTGGAGAATGCGCTGCTGCTGTCTATCATAGATAAATAACTTGCAATTTAATTTAGTGGTCTAATTTAGTGATAGCCTTGAACATTTCAGGGAAAATTCTAATAACATTAATTCTTTTTTTAGACTATATTAGTCATGATGCATCCAAACTTAGGTTTGATAGGGTTGAGACTAAGATAACAGGGTTGGTGGTTGTTGCAGGGTTTTTCTACACTAAAATTTAGTGCATCATATTTAAATATACACTACCCTTCAAAAGTTTGGGGTCACATTGAAATGTCCTTATTTTTGAAGGAAAAGCACTGTACTTTAAACTAGTCTTAACTTTAAAGTAATACACTCAAGACATTGCTAATGTGGTAAATGGCTATTCTAGCTACAAATGTCTGGTTTTTGGTGCAATATCTACATAGGTGTATAGAGGCCCATTTACAGCAACTATCACTCCAGTGTTCTAATGGTACAATGTGTTTGCTC
>NW_015150515.1:610568-612089 GCF_000732505.1 Cyprinodon variegatus
ACAAAACTATATATTCGTGTTGATATATATTTGTTTACTTGATCATTATATGTGGTATTTTCTAAGTATTCTATGCCTTTAGGGACATGACTAAATAGGTGTTGAAATTTTTTTTCTGTAGAAGGAGGAAATTTGTCTTAATCAACAAAAAAGTACATACAGTTAATATAAATCCTTTTCCTGGAATCCATAGCTTTAATGGAGTGTAACGCTGTCAGTATAATAGGAGATATCCTGGCATGCTTTCACTGCAAGCTTTGGTCTAAGCTCTGCTCAGAATAGGAAAGACATGCCTCGCCATGACCTTCATCTCCAAATATCTCTGTACGCAGCACTGATCAAAGCTACCTATCTTATCTACAATTGGGTCTAATTGGGCAGATGATTAGTGTAGTAAGAGGTTTTCACATAGGGCTCACTGAACCAAAATAATACTCCAGTTCAGATTAGAAGCCAGTGTCAACTGTCTAGAGTGCTTTCAGTGTATTTGCTATGCTCTTTACATCAAGGTGAACTATTCAGGCAGCAAAATATGGGTGGTTTGTGGAGTTCTCTTTTAAAAGGGTCTGAAAAATTGGCTGCTAATTTTAATAGCGATTATACATCATTTTTCCTCTTCTTGTTAATTAAATGAAAACCAAAAAAAAAGAGGTGGGGAGAAACCTAAGCATTTACTCTGGGAGTCGTTCTCTACCTTAATGTTGTTGCCCCTTGGTAATTTTGAGAATACACACAGCACGGTGTAGTTTTGTGCTCGCTGTAGCATACAAGCACAGGCAATGAGGCAAGGAAAACAACATTAGAGCCTGTTTTTGGAGCAGGTACACAGGGTAGGAAGAAAAGAGAGGTGGGGTTGGAGGAGGGGGTGATGGGAGTGGCTGGCTCTAAATGTCAACAATAATCTAGACCTTTTGCAGAATCCACCTTTCAGCAAAATAAGTGGCAATAAAAGTCGAAAAGGCTTCTTCTGTCCATTTTTGAATACAAGAGGCTCAAGATAATCATCAGAGAATAAAAAAAAAAAAAGTATGTTCTTCTTTTAAACATTACTTAATTTCTCACCTAACAATGATGCTATGCCTGATCAGGTCCATTTCCTCTGGAAGAAGTAAAAAAATTACTTTGAGGATTCCGAAAAAAAAATGAAAATCTTGACCCGGAAAGGTCAAAGAACTCAGAATAGACTGTAATAAAACTGATTTCATAAAAACCATGACCTAACTGTGTTTTTAGTTCATGTTAGCTCATGAAATGTGCCACTCTGTACTTTGATATTTTAAGAATACTTTTTTTTTCTTTGTTTGCTCTGCTATGTAACCCAGAGTATATTTCTCTCAAACTAATATATGTTAACAACAATGTGCTGAGAAAAATTGACACATAGCAATATGTTGGCCAATTTTTATTTTTCTTTTGTCTTAGAATCCTTATCTACTTTAAATCCAAAGTCCAACTTTTAAATGGTATTTATTTTTCTCCTTATGTCTCTCTCACTTGTTAAGCAACGTTGTTGGATAGTTT
>NW_015150515.1:612749-622286 GCF_000732505.1 Cyprinodon variegatus
TATATATATATATATATATATATATATATATATATATATATATATATATATATAGATGATGGCATATTGTTTTTGGCAATAATCACTGTGGTGGTGGCCTCTTGCTTTTTTCAGACAGGGAGGGGCTGCTACACAAAGAACAGAATTTGCTGTATGAGGATTACCAAGACATTTATGAAAAGAGTTGATTTTTCATAATATAGCCCCTTTAAAAAATGTAAACAGAGCGCTTCAGTAACCTGTTTAGATGTATTATCTAAAATTTCCTAAATCCAAATGAAGCACCTAGTTGAGGCTGACTACAATCCGTTTCTTTAAATCATGAAATGTTTTTAACAGTTGCTGAGAGTTCAGGTGAAACTAAATTTAATATTTTAATTAAAATAGAGTGATAATACAGAACGTTTTCTTTTTCTTGTGAAAGATTCATCCGTCATGCACAGAGGCACTAGGAGCGTGTTTGAGAACTAGAAAAGAAAAGAAAACTGGCATCTCACTAGTTTGCACAGAGACCATGTTAAAAATACAATAATAATGATAGAACTTATTGATCCCACATTGTGGAAATTTACCTCTGCACTTTACCCACCCCCTTGTGGAACGCTGGGCCACCATTTTGTGGTGACCAGGGAGCAGAGTGGCAGTCTGTGAGAGTGGGGCTCAAACTCATTACTTCATGATTCCAAGCTCAATGTCCTAACCACTAGGCTGCCACTCCCTCCAATACCGAGTCTACATTAGCTGAATATCATAGGACAACACTCAACACTGTCTGTTTGTTAGCTGTTGCACAAAATCTCAGTTACAGTCACTTTGACCTAGCCAATTAACTGCTAGATTAATCTACTAATACTAAGTTAATTATCAAATCAAGTAGCAGGGCTTTGCAACAGTAACCACAGACCATTAACTTGGGTAGAGCATGACAACATTACTCTAATAACATCTAGCAGAGCAAGCACACTCATCATAAAGGAACAAAGAGGATGCTGTAATAGCTGGTAGCATTAGAAGGCCACTCCAGCAATAACAAGAACCATATTTAAATCGCTCACAGAGCAGCAGCAAACACAGGATCTAATGATCTTTTAACACATTTTTCAACACCATCCATCCATCCATCCATCCATCCATCCATCCATCCATCCATCCATCCATCCATCCATCCATCCATCCATCCATCCATCCATCCTTAAATAATGCCATATCTGAAGATGTTATTTTTCTAAACTGCAACTGTCTTCAAAAACAATTTTCATATTTCAATAATAGACTATTATGTGTAGAAATTTCGAATAAAGAGATTTCATTGGAATAAGGCTGTAACATAATTAGATGTGAAAAAGTGAAGCACAGAGTGCTAAGAAAGGCATGAAAACATATTTGTTAACCATCAGGTGAAAATGTGGAACATTTTAGGCAAGGAGGGGAAAGATAAATGATTGCAGAAGCCGAACGGAGACACACAGAGACCATGGAAAGATTGTACTGGAGAGAACAGGAAATGTACCTAAAACAAACTATCACAAAATATACTCAGAATTTGCAATTGATACAAACTACAGAAATTTTGATATGCATTTTTAGGGTTTTATTCCCGTTTCTCTCCTAAATATCGACATGGGCTCAGCTTTTACTTTATGTGCTCTCTTTTATCTCCTTCCCAAACAGAGGCGCACCCATGGAGTTAGTTTACTGTTACATTTTCTAACGTCTAAGTATTAATGGATCAGTACTTCTAGGTTATTTTTGTTTTGTGCTTCAGAGAGCAGAAGGCTGCTAAAACTGAGCCTTGTTCTGCTGGAGATTTCTCTTAAAAGAGAGTTTTCCTCTCTGTTGTTGCTGCTTGCATGCTTACTGTGAGTGATTGGTTCAGAGCCATCAACACCGGATAAGCGAATAGTGTCCCATTTACACTACCCTCTGAAAACTGATTGATGCAGAGCTTGGTTCAGTTAACAGTGCCAATCTCTGTTCCTTAAAACTTCTTACACAGCACGCTTTCTAGTGGTAATCTGTGGTACCCTCAAGAGGTAAACAAGCAAATCAACATTACAGCGCCTGTGAAATTCAAGAAGTTTGCAGAGAGTCAGGGGAAGAAGGCAAGCTTTGGTGAATTTACTTGACAGAGTCGGCTTTTAGGAAGTGGATACGACAAACAATAATCTAAAAAGGGCTTACAGATGCAGGTAACAACGACGGACGTTGAGGTTCTTCACACTGTTAGGCAGAAACATTACTGGAGATCTTGTTGCAAGGTAGCTGGAACTGAACCTTGCCGAGACCTACTGATGAACCAGTACCATGTTAGTTAGGTTCGGTTTTGTCTCAGGGGTTCTGGTACAATTCTGCATACCATTTATAGGGCTCGATGTTAACCATCACCCGATATCCCGGGGCAAGTAGTTTTTATTGTTGGGAGAGTACAAATTTCATTGCATTTGCCCGCCGGGCAGGGAAAACTAATCCTGAGTCAGTTAAAAGTCAGGGAATTCTGAAATGATGTAAAACTGTGGAAACCCTGTATAAAATAACTATGTATAATGATTCTCTAGAAAAGTCACATTATATTCATAGTATTATCTTATATAAACATACCGTGACTCTAAAATAAAAGTTATTCATTTGTGGCATTGACTTCTGTCTTGTGATTTATCTTAAGTTTTTGACCTGTCAATTTTCTTTTTTTTTTAACATTACAATTTATATTTTTCCAAGCACACAACAGTTTAAAACAAAGTTTAGTTTGAAAAGAATGTGCAGGAAGGATTGAAAAGCATGGGTGATGTAGGCTTGAGTTATTATCTGACGCATGCATATACACGCCAGGACCCTGTAAAATTAAAACATACTGAATTACAAAAAACATTTAAAAAACAAACATGTTTCATTTATATATATATACAAAAATGAATATTAGGAACTATATTTATCAAACATTATACTGGGCATGTAAAAATTGTTGGGCAAGTGGTAAAAATCCTTAAGGTCAACCCCTGATTTACACTCAACAGTTATCTTGGTGGCCGTGTTCGGACCAATCTCTGCACACTTTATAAAGGGTAGTGGAAATGGGGCTATACTCATCCAGAAGCAAGTCCTGCAAAGTCAATGACTTGATGCAATCAGCTGGATTTCCTTTGATAGAATATTTTCAATCAATATGACTGTATGACAAGCTAACGCTAACTCAACGGTGAGTTTATTACTTTAATTTTTCTGTAGTTGACTTCGCGTTAGCTTGCATGACCGGCTCTGTGATGCTGGTTTTCCTTCAGTATGAGCGCCGCAAGCGTCACGTCACGTGACTAAGAAAACGTAACGGGATTGGCTGGGTGTTGGTCGCCACAATCCATTGCTAATGTCTGTGACCTGAAGTAACCCTTCCCTTTTTACACTGAATTTAGACGCCAAATTTAGGACAGTGAAATAGAGCCAGTTGAATCTCAGGAGGCTGAAAATATTGAGTTTGAATTCTGAAAGGTTGAATTTTTTTATATGCAGATTTTTTAACACTGAAAAATTAAACTGAAAAATAAGTATTGAAAATGTAATCACTTTGAAATAGTAATGTGAATTTTTAGCTTGAAGAGAAAAAATATGAAATTTCAACTGTGTAGAAATAATGACAATTATTTTTTTTAAGTCAAAAATGTGTTCTGAATATATTTTAACACTGAAACAGTAAGTAGAAACATACGACATTTAAATTTCAGTGGCATTTTTAATTCAAATCCCAGCGAAACAGATTTACGTCCATTATTAGGGAATTAACACCCCCCCTTTTTGTTGCAAAACAATAAGTCAGCAAAACTACCATGTTGCAGTTTGTTATTCACATTTTTTGGTAGTTATGTAAAATATATAAGACAGCTTTAACCTAATGACAAGAAAAAAGATTTTAAAAAATCAATACGTTTGCATGCAAAAAAACAAAAACCTGTCTTTTTTATTACCTTTTTATTTGAAAAGGCTGGATATGAAGAAAAATTTTAGAAGGTCCAAAGAAACACTTATGGCCCCAGAGCAGGAGGTTGCAGTATATTTAAAGCATGTATAAAACATCATTGGATGCAGGAGCTCCCTTTCAGTGGGGCTATTATATCTTTTTATCTTCTATATAATCTCTGTCTCGGTTCTTTGGCAGTTTTCTCTTGACTGATGCCTCACTCAGCCACAGTGGCACATTGAAATTATTGCTTCTTGTGGGAACCCTTAAGGGAATTCAGCAATGACTGCAGTGTTTGGCTAAAACAACAAAGCTTTTAATAAAATGGTCAGTCCAAGGTAAAGGATTTTTAGTTACAATTGACAAAGTTATCAAACCAAAGTCAGGGCTGCTTAAAGAAACCTCTACTTCAAAAACAATGAGGCACCTTAAGTGTTCAACCTATTCTAACAACAGTTAGTAAAAATGCAAGAGTCTGAACGAGTTTATGTGTGATCCAGATCATTTGAATGTGTACTCTACATTAATGTCTCAAGGTGTGTGCTTGGAAAAGTGTCTATTTACGGTCAAGGAGCACTTGACATTGGAGGAGAGGTGTGTGTTAAGGGGAGCAGAAGGGGATTTGGTGAATTACAAGGCTGCAGCCTAAGCATTGAGTCCAGAGGATTAGAGCAAGGACCGGGGTCCAGGAAGGAGATGTGCAGACGCACAAGAAGAAGGGGATCAGGGTGTGTGTGTTTTAGAGAGAGAGAGAGAGAAAGAGAACATAAATGGTCAACCATGGCTACAAGCACCAACTCACATTGAAGATGTGGGCTGTTAAATCACAGGGGGACACCTTGAAGGTCACCAGGTGGCGTATGTGTCATATATGCTTTGTTAAAATTCCTCTAAGGCATCATGTCACCCCAATTTTAGGAAAGATTTTGGGCTGTAATGTAAAGCACTCACTAGATCTGTTTGCAGCTTTCATAAGGATGATTAGAATCTCTTATTTATTAAAGATTCTAAGAGTCAGACTAAGAAAAACAAGAGCGCTGTAGCAACCACATCTCAGATTAATGTTAGTACTATTGTTTTTGATTAAATATGTTTTTTAAGTCTTTGTTTTAAGGATTTTTGACTACTCCTTTCTATTCTAACTCCCTGCTGCATCTATGTTTTTTTCTTATCTACTTCTGTTTTCTTTTTTTTTCTTCTTTTTTTTTATTTTTGTCTCACTGGTCAGACTTTCCATAGGTTTTGGTCTTGGGACTGAATTGTCACAAACTGGGTGCCTGTCAAGAGATTTGTGTTATTTATACTAAAACAAAATATTTTTCAGCACCAATGTAAAAAGATTGTTCTAGTCTTATTGTTATTGAGGAAACAGTTCATAGTTGTTGTTTGAACTAAATGGTGTTAAACTGATTTCTAGATATTATGATTTTAAGAGAAAACATGTCTTTGAGACATATTTCAACACTTTTCTGAAAAGGTGTTTCACCTCTTTCATGAATCAAATGTTTAATATTATGTCTTCAGGCTGATAAGATTGTTTTTTTGGAATAAAAAATGTTCACACCAGACATAACGTGCTTTTCAAGCTCCCTTTATGTTGGGTACTTTCTGCCAAAATGCTGATTCAAAGCTGAATCTTAATTTTTTTTATTATCAATTATATTATATTATATATACAGGATTTCCTCTAGTTTTTTTTTTTTTTAACCATGCTGATCTAGTAACAAATGTGGCCATGTGCATCATAAACAAAACCATAATTATTCACTGCATCAAAAAGAAACTATTTAAAACTATTTAAGTGATATATATGCATCCTGCTTTGTAATCCAGGGTGGAATCATTGGCAGTAAACATGAGTTTTACTTTAGTAGCTGCATGTTCCTGCGAGAATGGGCTTTAAGAATTCGGTAAAGAATCTCAGCAACTCTTGGTGCTGTACTGAGACAGTTAAGGTAGAAGGAGTCCTGCGTTGATAAACGCACCAAAAACACAGAAAGTTCACTACCTTTGTGCATAATAACTTTTTTGAAAAAAAGAAATAAAGTTGCAAATGTGGTCTTACTAGTCTCAAAGTAGCAAAAATGCTGCTAAGTTGGCAACATTGTTTTCTTTCACTACTGAGAGCAGAGCTGCACACTGTTGTCACCCATAAACTTCCTAGACAAGCCAGCTTTGACACAGTTCTTTTTTGAAATTGTGTACATTTTAACACTTAATGATAGCTAAATTCATTTTTAGCCCTTATTATAATTAGAATAAATATGCAAATTTACTATAGGCTAAATCACACACTTTCTAATGATATATATATATATATTATGGGCTGCTCAGTGGCGCACTGCTGCCTTGCAGCAAGAAGGTTCTGGGTTCGATTCCCGGCCAGGGGTCTTTTTGCATGGAGTTTGCATGTTTTCCCTGAGCATGCGTGGGTTCTCTCCGGGTTCCTCCTACAGTCAAAAACATGACTGTTAGGTTAATTGGCTTCTCTAGATTTTCCTTACTGTAGGTGTGAGTGTGAATGGTTTTTTGTCCTGTTTGTCTCTGTGTTGCCCTGCGATGAACTGGCGACCTGTCCAGGGTGGACCCCGACTCTCGCCCATTGACAGCTGGAGATAGGCACCAGCAACCCTCGTGACCCCAATTGGGACAAGCGTGTCAGATAATGGATGTATATATATATTATAAATATAAATCTTAACATTGAAAATGAAGAAATAATGAACTACAAAGTTCCTGAGGGTTTCTTTATAGACGAGTGTCATTCATTTTTAAACTTCACATTGAATATCTACCAACAGAGTTGTCCAAGTATGTTGGCCTGTTTTTTAAATGAAGGTTTTATCTGCTTTTATCCACTTTGTTAACTCTTGTTCTGCAGCATATTAATTTCTGCTATATTGTATTGTGCAACATTTACCGCAGTTATATCAGGAAACTTGAAAGCCTTCAAAACAAGATAATAAGAGGTGTGTCATGGTTCCAGAATACCAGTGTTGCTTTGTAAAGGCATAGCCTGTTATAAATATGTCTAAAAAACATTATTTCAGTTCATTTCTGGGTATTCACCCACTGTGGAGTGTGTATGTTGCTCCATCCTATCTCAGTGGGGACTTGTATCGTTCTGCACCAGCCAACAGTGGACCCCTGTCGTTCTGTACAAAGCAAGTGGGGACCTTTATTTTTTTCTGTAATGGCTTTGAGATGAGTTGGAACTAAAAAAAAATAAATTTATGTGTGTTTGTATACATACAAATTTGATTCCACTTATAAATTTGCATTTTTGAAAAAAAACTTTCTTTATTCATCCATCCTAGAGTGTGTATGTCGCACCATCATATTTCAGTGGGGACTTATACAAACCAAGTGGGGACTTCCTTTCTGTAATGCAAACCAACAAATGAAATCCATTCCTATAAATGTAGATGAAGCAACAAGTATAGCAAATGTCACACATTTTAAAAACTAGACATTTGTTGATATGTCTCACATCGAATCATTTATAAGTTATATTGGCTAGCCTAAGAGAAAATATTTTTCTGTTATACAAATTGTGAAACAAAATGCATTCCTTTAAATAAAGACAGAGGACAAATGTTAATTTTAAATTTGGTTGAAATAAGTTTTAAAAATGGCCAATTAATTTTTGGGAACTTAAGAAAATTAATCAATGAAAACACAGAAGAAGAAAACAATTTAATTCTGACTTTTTTACATTAAATTGTATTCTTAATTCTTACTGCCTTCAAATTCCTCTTTAAATGAAAGTTTTATATTGTGCTACAAAAAATACCAAAGCGTGTTTCTAGATACTGATTTGCTCTCAATGTAGCCTGTTTTTTAGCCACTCTATAGTCTAAAAGGGTCTGTTAGGCCCCTTTGTTTTGTTAAGTACAGTGTGTGAAAAGCGTCGTGTTTGAATGAGCAGTTAAAATTCCTGCCCCAACCAGCAGTGGCGCTGTAGAGCATCTACTTGACACACTCACATACTTATGTCCCCACTGTTTTTAACCTGGTTTAGAGCATGACCAAGAGGGGACCTAAATGTCCCCTCTCTGTCGAATGGTCCCCTGTTGGTGGGTGTGTAACGACATGACTGTCCCCTGTTAAGAGGTAAGAGCACACAACCGTGCAGACACACTCACACCTAAGGACAATGTAGAGAAGCCAATTAACCTAAAAGTCATGTTATTTGGCTGTGGGAGAAAGCCGGAGTACCCGGAGAGAATCCATGCATGCTCAGGGAGAACATACAAACTTCATGCAGAAAGTCAGGAATCAAACCCAGAACCTTCTTGCTGCAAAGCTCTACATCACTGTGCAGCCCCACTCATTTTATATATTTGATAACTGCAAGGGCCTGTATGAGAAATGGCAGTTCTAAACCAGATTAACGGCAGTGGAACAGTGTTTTTTTCTTAGGGCACCAATTCAAGGGAATAACAGGAAGAACAGGGAAGCAGTTCATCATTTTAAATATTAAGTGAGCCAAAGAGCCATTTGCAGCTATGGAAACCTTGGATATTGCAGATGAAAACTGTGATCATATCTCAAAATCACTGGAGCTAAAAGTGCAACAACTTTGTTTTTAAATCATCTTTAAAATAAAACAGTGAAGTAAAATTGGTTCTGTTGACCTACCAGCTGTGGTTTGTGTGTGAAAGCATCTCATCATAAGACACATATTTAATGTTATGCATTTAGTAAAAGGGGCAGGACCAGTTCTGGGGCTCTGGCTCCAGTTGTCACAGGATTTTAAACTTGCACAATACTCATTTAATACAATTTTTGGTAAGTTTGGTATTATTCTATGAGGTAACACTGACATTAAATGCATATTTCCCATAAGGATTAAATGTAGTTGTTTTTTTTAACAATGTGTCTTTAATAGACATCATTTAAGAAAAAAAAATGCAGTAACAACAAAAAGTCAAAGGGTTTTACTTATTTTTGTTTAATGTCTGCCTACCACTATAGGATCTTCACTGAGGGAAAGTTTAAGTTGCTTTTCCTTGTCTGTTCAGTGATGGAGAAAATTAGAACACAGTAATTGCAGATGTTGGGCTGTGTGTGTCAGACTATAGGGTTTAGATGCTGGTTCAGATCCTACATGATTTAATACATGGACTCACTAAAGCATCCATTTATGTACAGTTCAGCACATAAGCCTCCAGCCATTATATTATTCTTTGCATTTTATCTACAAAACATGCAGAGTATAGCATGTAAAAAGAAGCGTAATTATTTTTACACTACTTTATCATCAATTTATCAAACCTAAAATAAAGTTCAATATACATCAACAACAACAAAAAAGTATCTAATGACATATTATTTTTACACCAGTTCACCTGAAGTAAAATGTGGACATGAAACAACTCAAACAGTGAATATGTAAAGTGTGAAATTGGAATTATAACCAACAGCAACAGGAGAACAATACTACAGTTTAAAAAAAGTCTGTTCATTAGTCTAAAAGATGTTGGCTTATGCAGGGTTCGTACACCTTTTCCAAAGTCAAAATCAAGCACTTTTCAAGGACTTTCAAGATCCATTTTAAAACTTTTTCCAGCTCCTCACGGGGCCAG
>NW_015150515.1:623926-631592 GCF_000732505.1 Cyprinodon variegatus
AGTCTTTGACGTGCTGCAACTGTATAATCATCACAGGAAGCGGTGGCCTACCAATAATAACGTAACGTCTTTCCCTATGCTTACCCAGGCTCGCAGTTCTGAATTTGAGAACATGTCAGTCATTTCAACTTTATTCTCGAAATGGCGCGTTTAAAGTCGACAGGGCGACTTTAAAGTCTACATGTCGAGTTTAATCTCGTCATGGCAAAAATATTTTTTCCGTTTATGTGTGGCCCTAATACTCCGTCGTAAGACTGGCACTGACAAATATTTTTTTTATTTTTGTAACTCACTCAGTTTTTTTGTCAAATATCATAATTTTAAGATTTACCAAAAATAATAATAATCATTATTATCTCCATACTAAAGCAGCCTTACTGTATATTTCAAAATGTTTTATTGAAGTCTGGCATCTTTTGAAAATAAATTCGGTTCTGTAAAGTCATTACCCTGATCCCAAAGGAAACTTCTTTCCAGTTCCTGTTTAACACAAACATTTCCTCATCTGAGAGTTTTTACCAGTGTTTTATGTCAACTGACAGGTTTGTTGGGAATATTAACTATTTACCGTGAAACAGTTTGAATGTAATTTATTCTGTTTCTTTGTTTGTTTTCCTATTTTTCACTGAATTCATTAAACTCAGATGTGTAGTTTATGTACAGTAGTTTCCTCCCCCTTACTTTCCATAAAAAAGAGGCATAAAATCGTTTTCTTGGGCAGCTCATGGGAGATGTTGGCATAAATAGTGATCCTCTAAAAAATGTCAGTAGCTGATATCATTTTTCATAATGTATTAGAAATACAGAGTTGAATAAACAACCTCAGTTTTCATTTGTGAATATGCTGAGCTCATGCTTTATATTGGTCTTCCAACTAACAATGGGTTTTTCAAACTAAGATGTCCTTCAAATTCAATAACTTTCAAACATACTCGCCCACACTCATACAGGTTGTACTGTATGTACACATTAAATAGACAGCCATTACAGCATTTAATCATGTGTTTAACTGCAATTCCAATAAATTAAAACCTGAATCAATTAGATTCATTCTGTCACTAAAATGGCAGCAAAAATGTATTCTCGTTCTCAGTTATAATTATTTATTAATGGGGAATAACTTAGCTCTAAAATTATCAAAACAGCATACGTCTTTAATATTTTGTTAGAAAGAAGATATGAAAACTTACGGAACATCTTATGTAAGGCCCTATAGATACAAGTTCATCCAAAACATCAAAATAAGGCCTATGTTTACTTGATAAAATATACCTGTTCTATATTAAGCAGAGAGTTTATCAAGATGAAAACATGCTACAAATTATATAAGGTTACTTTATGAAAGTAACTAGTTATATTTGTTATTTCTCCCCCAAAAAATATCTGAGTTAATAAGTCTATTACAGTTCAATCAAAGTAACTTGGTTAGACTATTTCAGGAAAAATATACACTAAACATGCATATAAATTTAGTTTAGCACAGGGAGTAGAAAGCAACATGTGGGCAACCAGCTGCCAGTCTGATGCTGGTGTTTAAGTGATGTGACCTTCTTTAGATTAGATACGCCTCTAACTGACATATAAAGCCTTTGTTCCTGCATATAATGTGCAAATCACTTTTAGATTTTGTCTTTAGCAAGCAATTTTTCTTTAGAGACACTGCATTAAAGCAGCAGCAGCCTCAGTCTTCTGTTAGTTTGTGTTCAAGGCATGTCAAACAACCGCCCACATTACAGCCTCTCAACCAATCAGCTTCACACACACCTCCTTCTCAACTCCCTGCCTGCAGTGAAAACCTCTCCCATCAACTTTTTCCCCAAAATCCCTCATCCTCCGCTCCATCCAGCTTCACCCCACCTGCACAAAGCAAAGCCTACAGCCTCCGCTGTTCCTCCCGTCTCGCAACATATTCTCATTATCAGTTCGTATGAAATCGTGCGAAAAGTTATGCAGGGTATTTCGTGGGTTGTTGATGTTTTTCCTCGAAAAAACATATCAGTGCGCATGCGCAGCCAGCCAGACGAAAAAATCAGATCAGCGGACGGACGTAAAACTGGGACGGACGAGCTTTCGACAGTGCAAAAATTACTTCATGATGTCTCTCACTAGGTTGCTTACTGTTTTGTATGTTAGGGTTAGGGTTAATTGTATGTTAAATTGTATGTTATTGAATGGTGTGTAAGATGCGCATGCGCACTGATATCTTGTCTCGAGGCAAGATGTCAAAATATGACGAAAAAAAACGTCAAAAACATACGAAATACTGTTTATAACTTTTCGTACGATTTCGTACGAACTGATAATGCGAATACACTGCGTCTCACTCCACCCCGAATTCCTCAGAGCTCGAGGAGAGCATGCACTATATTATTATTAAATTCATAGGAGCAAAATATGTGGAAATGAACGTTTAATTACCTATCAGCATAGAGTATGTGCAGTTTCTACCCACATATTTTGTTATTGTTTTGGATTTTTGGAACAGGGATAACCAGCATCATACATGGCTTGTATGAAATGTTTGTTCTTTACTTCTAACAACTTGTTAGCACATCTCACTACTTGTTTTGAAGTTGTGATTAACCTTCTAAGCTTCTCTGTATAATATAAATATTTTGATCAAGATGAGAATTATTTTTTTTTTGGTATGTTGAAGTACCTATAGTTTTTATCCAATTATTTAATTACATGGTCTTAGTATTTGGGAATATATAAGAATTATGCTCTAATTTGTAGTTAGCGATCTATCGTTACTATATTTTAATTTGACGAACCGGAACTTCTTCCTTATTTACAAAACTGAAACAAATATACTTATGCCATTAAACAGTGCATATAGCATGTAGTTACCAGGAATTATATATATTTAAACAAACCTAGAACTAAAGATTAACTATTTTTAGCAAGTTTCCTTTAAAAGAGCTTATGTTGTTTGTACTGTTAATACTGTAATTAAGATAATATAATAATGTATTCAGACTGTCTTATTTCAGTAGTACTTTTTTGAATTTTTTTTCCCACAGGCTAGACCTTCAGGTGTATTTTTGGGGTGATTTGCCCTCAGAGTGTCCTTATTACTTTCTGCCTTGCGTGTTTGTCAAGTTATTTCCACATATCCTTTTCTAAACATTAAAAAAAAAAATCATTACTGAGCGTTAAGGGAAATGTGTGCGGAGTCTGGTAGGAATGTAAAGCAGCAGACAGGGATCACTGCTTCTTAATGCAATCAAAAAGAGGGGTTTGGCCAGACCCTTTCTTCTTTTTTTTTTTGAGTCACCCGGTGGTTACACAGAAAATTATGCTCTACAAGGAGTTTTTGGCTTGGAACAGTAAAGCCTCAACATCCCCAGAGCTTCCCGGTACGCTGGAGCCCACCGGCCTTGGCTGGTATATTTTCTTCAAGAAACGCCTCCATGAGTAATACAGTTCTGCTGGGATCCAGCTCTTGTTATTTACTATCCTAAAGGGCCCACTAGAGATTTTATAGCTTTTCCTCAGGGTCCTGTCAGTCCTCCAGAATACGTCCTCAATAAAACATGATTACCCCAGCCCCGTGACCTGGGCTGTGAACATGCTGCCACAGCTTTGTATCTGTGCAGGGCTGCCATGACATTATATTACATAAAGGCTGGTATTGTGCTTTGCACAACTTTATTTCTCTTATGGTGGCTGACAGTGACCAGGGAGAGCTGAAGAGACATGATGGATGAGATAGGTTTGAACAGCTATCTAGTTTTTTTTCTGGTGTCCAATCCAGTATCTCTGCCTCCTTGTCTCAAACACCCTGACTCACTTCCCTGCTTGCTCCTGACATTGGCTGTACCCTGTGTGTTAGAGGATGGTTTTTTTTTCTATGTCAGAAGGAGCATAGCAGTTGATATCATTCAGGAACTGCAGCTGCCAGTGTCACAGTCCAGGATATTAACAAACGAGGCCTAGGAGACGGAGGTGTCTTGATTGCGTTCATCCAACTCCACTTTGTGCCCCTGCAGATATTTAAGCGCTGTCACTGTTTCTGAAGCTGCACCTGAGAATAAGGTTGGCTCTGAATTACAAAGAAGCCTTTAATGCATCTGGTTTGGCTTGGTTTCATGCAAAGCTCCTTGGTTTTTTTTTTTTACATTGGGACAGAAACGTCTTCTTTTCAACAAGAGCTTTGAAAGGGTGTCAATCTTTCCAATATGCAAGGCAGCCTACTTTGGCTGACTAGTCTAATATTGTCACTTAATAATAAATGAGGGAACTCTGAATTGTAGCCAGCAGGCTTAGGATTTTGCCTCTATTCACAGTGGCAGAGCAAGGGGTGGCCAGGGATGGCCCCTAGCCAATTATTGGTTATCCCTGCTAGGTGATTTGTTTTTTTTCTGTGGACTTTTTGACATTTTTATTTTTGGTATATAAAAAAAAAAAAGACAGCAGCATTACAGAAATATTGGTGCTGAGGGTTCAGTTTGGGGGTCGCAAGAGGTCTTTTTTTTTATAATTGTGATGGGATCCCTTAGGCAAACATATATCAAGAAAAACATCAAAGTGAAAGTCCTGTTATAATAAAAGTACCGGTATTTATTTATTGACTCATTGAATAATGTATCTATTCATTTATCTGACAATTAAAATATGAAATATACCATTTAATTGTAAAATGCACAATTTCAATATTAGATGTTATATTAAATACCTAAGCATACATTTGAAATGATGTACTAAATTATTTAAAGTCATTAAAAATATTGAAGGCCATATATATATATATATTTTAGAGGGGTTGTTATTTTTGGGTTAACAGGTTGTTTAGCCAATATCTTTCTTTATACTCTTCTCTATGTAGAGAAAAAACAAATTGATTGACCCATTTAGAATGTAAATCACAGAACCATAAATTAAACACTTATTCAGCCTAAATTGTAAATATATACATTCATTTAGCAAAGGATTGATTAACATTTAGTGTGCCGTTAGTGATTTATTTGGAAAATACAGATGTTAGTAATGTTTATTTACCTAATGAAACAGGTCAGTGTAGATCGATTCTGTTTTTGCAGGATTAGGTTTTGGCCACCCATCAGTGCTCATTGTTCCATTACTGGCCATCCCAATGAAAATGTTCTGCCTCCGCCATTGTCATGGTGGACATTATAGCCCCATTTACAATACCCTTCGTGCCGAGATCAGTCCAAGCATGGTAACTGACATAACTACTAGGGATGCACGATATTGGGATTTTGGCCGATATCCGAAATGCCGATATTTTAAAACTCATGTAGCCGATAACCGATATCGATACTGATGTTAAAGCTGGACAAAAATAAGTAGTCATTGAAAATAGCAGTTTTGTTATCCATTTCTGACACTTTGAAAAATAATATACTCAAATATATTTTCATATGCTGATATCAAATATATTTTTAAAAACGCGGTATCGATCTATTTTACTTTCAAAATCTCGTGAAATTTCATCGTTCTGTTACAAACTCTCGTGATATTTTGCAAATTCTTGTGAGATTTTGTTAGTAAAATAGATCGACACCGCGTCAATATATCAACATATAAAAATATGGCAAAATTTCGTGAATTTTCGGGGGATTTCGTAGCATAACGATGACATATAGCAATATTTCATTAGTAAAAGAGATTGATATGGTGTTTTTAAGTGGCAATATATCAGCATATGAAGATATTGTGATATTTTAATGTATCAATATTTTTTCCCTCGTCTTTAGAAGTTTTTAAGTCTGTAAAAAAGAAGTTTTTGAGGAAGAAGTAGTATTTTTTTTTATTTTTTTTTTAGACTTTAGAAACTCAGAAGCTGATCAAATATCGGGTTAAATATCGGTGGGGTGGCCGATGTCCGATATTCAGTTTTAAGGCCGATATAGGCAGGGGGGCGATTATATCGTTCATCCCTTGTAACTACTGTGTTTAAATGGCACGCACAACCGAACCGGACCATGCCAGACACAACTGAACCACGCTAAACTGGTACTAGTTCATAGTAGGACTTGGCGCGGTTCAGTTCTTGCTCGGTTCTCAGATAACAAAGAATGTATGAGCAGACCGCACCGTACAGTCAGCCTCTGTAATCAACTAAAAACTTGAGACGTTCATTAAAATAGTAGCCTCAACCTCATCAACATCCGTCATTGTTTCCTGCGTCTACAAGCCATGATTAGACTATCATTTGACGTATGGAATTCCCAAAAGCCAACCCTTTTACGTAAATTCACCAAAGGCTGCCTTCTTCGCCTGACTCTCCACAAACAACAAAATATCACAATTATTACCAAACATAACTTCCTGAATGTTAAGGGCGCCGCCAGGTTGGTTTGCTTTTTTTTTTACCTCTAGAGAGCAGTAGTAGCATAGATCGTCACTAGGAGGCGAGGAATCTGGCCAGCATGGCGTGTAAATGGTGGTACTGTAAGTCACCAAGCTCTTCATGGTTAATTGATCCAAGCTCGGCACGGATCGGTTTTCACAGGGTAGTGTAAATGGGCTTATGAGCTAATGACCTGGTAAAAGGAGTCCAAAATAAATAAGCACAGGAATGCAGGAAAAGTGATAAAAAACGCAGAAAGAGAAAAAAAGTGACTGTATGTTAAACTGGTCACCAACTAGTGACTTATTTGCCACATAAAGCGTATTATATTAAAGAATATCTATGTATTAAACTCCAAAAAAAGTTAAAAACAATCCACTGGACATTGTTCCCAAGTTTGAAGACATTCTGCTTCCCATCCAGGAAGAAACAAAGTCCAGTGGATTGTTTTTCTTTTTTGGAATGACTATGACCTGGATGACCTAATGTCTGAATTTACAAAGAATTAATATCATTTATCATTATGTTCTCAACTTTAAATATATCAGTTTGTTACTTTCTCTTATTCTTTTGCTTAATCTTGTTGCTATTTCCAGTTTGTTTTTATAGAATGTATATGTACATTAAGATGTTCACGCTTGATATGATGCCTGGCTTTCATAATGACTTTTTTTACGTGGATGAATGTCAAATGTGAAGAGAGGAGAGTTGTTGCCTGAAAGAATTTCTTCTGACCTTTAAGTCTTATCTTATACGAAAAATATGACTGCTGCCTTCAGAACACGATCAGCAGTTGTTTTCTCCTCAACCATCTCAATTAGCAGCTCTGTGTTTCAGCTTTATGTGTGAAACGGCTCTCTCTCGCAGACATAAAATGTTAATTGCATTCTGACTTTCCTTTTTCTCACTCTGTTATTATATCTCATTTAGTTGTGACTTTCCTTTGATGAACAGGTGTGAACAATGTTTTGCTATACCCTTTGGACTAATCCCATTTTTTTCCTGTCTTTTCTTTCATTTCAGGTGACTCATCTCTAGTCGGTAAGTCCTTCTTTATACTGTGCCTATTTTCTGATTTCTTTCCGCTGCTCCCTGCCATGGTATCTGAGTACAGCTTGTCTTTATTGGATATTAAAGGCAGGTGCATATGAACCATTTCATGCAACACAAAGAAAGCTTTTATGTGTTTTTTTTCAGCTATGGAATTCTGTTTGTCATAAAGTATTATACTTTCTGCTTTTCCTTCTTCTCGGTCTCTATGTATTGCAGCTGGTTGATATAATCTGCTCTACTAGCTTAAAGATGTTCTTCAAACAAGATTTTTGACTGGTGGTACAAGTACCATTGCTG
>NW_015150515.1:634950-635948 GCF_000732505.1 Cyprinodon variegatus
ATAATCTGCTCTACTAGCTTAAAGATGTTCTTCAAACAAGATTTTTGACTGGTGGTACAAGTACCATTGCTGCTACTTTGATAGTTGTTGTTAAGCCGGGCATACACTGTACAATTTTTGGACCTTTTCGGTTCGATTCTCCAGTTGTGTCAGAATTTTTCAGTGGGGCTGACTTTCACCCTGATCGTGATCCTGATCGGCGTCTCACGACCACCTCCCGCTCAGGAATCGTAAGGTCTGGAGAAAATTAAACATTTTTGAAATTCAGTCTGCCATCGTAAGGTGGTCATGGGCAAATCGCTCAGTGCGCACGCGCCAACAAGAATTTTTCATTTTGTTCCTCTCAGACGAAAACAGAAGCATTGCGGAGGGTGCGAGTGGAATGGAGTTCTTTCTCTAAAATTGACAGACCGTAGTAGCCATGTTTGCTCAGCCATGTCTTTGTCCAAATACGTTGTTGCCTTCAGTGTTTCCAACTCCTCAGTAAGGAAAGTAGCTATTGGCTGTGCTATAAGTCACCAGAAGTCGCTGAATGATGTCATTGCCTAATTTGCATAATCTTTTTTTTTTTCCAACTTTTTTTTTTTGTTTTGCATTTCCCCTGTGGTCCACTAAGGAGCTTAAAAGGCATGGTAAAACATGGACATTTTGAACTATACAATTTTTTACATTACATTAACATTAACAATCTAAATGGAACAAAAAAAGACTACAAAGAATCAATGACAATGTGAGCAAATAATGGTAATTAATATTATTATTAAACTAATAAGATTTCCCTCCACACACACAGGCTGTGCTTGCCTGCTCACATTGTCGTGTTGGTCAAGGTCATTTGCAGTCTGGACACTGAGGGTAACATGCTGTGGCTCTGACTGCAGCGCTGAGAGGGACTCCTGTGGAAACGGGAGAACGGGGTTGGGACGGGGGAGGCGCCCGACGTCAGACACCAGAAAAGTCGCTAGATTTGTCGCTAGTCGCTTTTTTGAAAAAGAGTC
>NW_015150515.1:637011-642639 GCF_000732505.1 Cyprinodon variegatus
GACGAGTCCAGGTAGCACCATCTCACTGCAGAGCTGAGTCCGACGTGGTTTTCAGACGTACAGTGTGAGCACGTACGTCATGAGCTTTGAACTCACACTGTAGCTGTAGCAAAGATTGAAACCATAAAAACTGTACAGTGTATGCCCTGCTTTAAGCCTGTTTAGTTATTGAATGACTTGCCAAAAAATAAACTAATTATTGCCGTATGTTGTTTAAAAAGAGGTTTCTGTTGAGATACAAAGATTTTGTCAATGCTGCCTCAATGTCACTTAGTCTTTTAATTCTTACATTCATACAGCTGTCAACAAGATTCTTCTGGTGTCTATCATTCAAATTCAAAAACTTCCAGGGCTTTGTTCATGTTAGTGTCAGGGTTAGCTGAAGGGGGGTCTGCTACTTATTTGGGTGCCTTAAGTGTCTGAGTGCTACTATTGTAGTAGGAAGGTACTGTTCCAGATCTTCATATTGGTTTAAGAGTAATTTATGTAACATAGCTTAAGTGTTTTTCAAGGACTTACCCAATTATACAACTTTTAAAGCAAAAAAGGTAAACTTGCCATCCCATTTTAATCATTTTGATGTTTCGTGCCAGATTCTGTAAAGAAATTACTGAGGAAAAAAACATGGATGCTTCATCTGTAACATGCTGACATGTCACAAAATGTTAGCTAAGGGGCTAGCTAAGGAAAGCGCAACATTGAACAGACTAATGGGATGTATCAACACCTCTCCAAACAGTAAACACATAAGATGGAAATAGTTTAAAAGTCTAGCTGATAGCGCTTTGTAACTATTGCTTTAGTGATGTGTCAGTGTTATTGCTTGCCTCTTAATAATTAGCTTTGTCTTGCTCCAGTACCCACAGTGCATTATATGCTTGCTCCAGTAATCTACTGCTGAGCAGAATGTGTTGCATATAATGAGAAAAACACTGAGTTATTTTCTGATGATAAAAATGTTTTTAACCAATTGTGTGGTGAATATTTTCTTCCCGAGAGTCCTGCGCTGTGGTAATTCAAGCATGTCTCCTGATTCTCACTCATGAATAGCTATTAATGTATGTCTGCTTGTCAGGGTTTGTCCACTGAGTGTTTGGCCCAGAGATCTGATGTTGTCTGAATACTAATGTGCCATGCTGTGTGACTGCGGGAAACTGAGCGGAGATTTGGTCTGGAACATTTTCATCTCAGTGATTCAGTAGAGTTTGGCAAAATGATTAAATTCCAGCTTGTAACAAAAATTCATTCTGAAGAGTTCAAATCAAGACCCAGTAAAGCCTGGTTAGAAATTCTATAGCAAATTGAGTTTTAGCTTTATTAAAAGGGAATATGATATTTGGGATTGAAATTAATGAGTTGAAACATGTTTGTTTTTTTGTCACAAAAAAGAAAATGTGGTAAAAATGAAGAGCCTACAGGAAAGATACGTCACTATGGGAATCTTTTTTTTCAAGCGAGTAGGTGAGCCAAGAAACCATTGCTCTGTTTCATTTTATGGTTCCCCTGCTGCTATGAAGACAGATTAAGGGTTCTGTTTTTTTTCCAAGTGAACATGTGGAAGTTTCCAGAAAGAGCTGAAGAAAGATTTCTTTGATAGCCTNTGTGCAAGTTTCCAGAAAGAGCCCAAGAAAGATTTCTTTGATAGCCTTCACCTGTCCAGGTTGGACTAACCTAACACATGTGACCTATGGACTGTTATTAAAATTTATTATGAATTATTTCAGATACCCTTATACCCACTGATGTTATGACTTTCTATAAAATCGCCTTGTTTTATAAGTATATAATCAGGGGTTGACGTTAAGGATTTTTACCCTTCGGGCAAGTTGCTTTCACAATTCATTTGCCCAGAAACTATTTTTACTTGCCCAGTATAATGTTTGATAAATATACTTCATAATATTCATTTTTATATATATATATCAATGAAACATGTTTGTTTGTTTACATATTTTTTTGCAATTCAGTAAGTTTACAGGTTCCTGGTGTGTATATGCATGCGTCAGATAATGAACTCAAGCTTACATTACCGTGTTAACATGCTTTTCAATCCTTCCTGCACATTCTTTTCAAACTAAACTTTGCTTTAAACTGTTGTGTGCTTTAAAAAATATAAATTGTAATGTTAAAAATCTAAAAAAAAATTGAGGGTTAAAAACTTACACTATTACTACTCAAAATTTAACATATTTAGCTCTATAACATTTAAATGCACCACTCCAATGTCTAATAGAAAAAAATGTTAATGAACATTTTTTAATGTATGACCACTGTACAGAAGACTGCCATATGATAGAAATATTTTCACTGTGCGCATTAAATTATTATTTTCCTAAACCCTGACTGATAATTTTTAATCTAGCGTGTATTATAGTATAGATTAAATTCATCATCCAGCTGCTGCTCTGCAGAATTCTCTCCCCAAGAGCTGAATCAAGCCATCTAGCGGAAAATCTCAAATCTTGCAAGAATATGTACAAAACAACAAAAATGGCGCAGACAACGCTAGTGGGTCGTTTTCAATGTCGGTGATTTTAAAGTAATTTTGAGTGATAAATATTTTTTTTTTTGCGATCATTGCGGCGGGCAAATGCAATGAAATTTGTACTCTCCCGACAATAAAAACTACTTGCCCCAGGCGATCAGGCGATGGTTAACATCGAGCCCTGATAATGTATGCTGTGTGTGATGAATGAAACCCCAGATTTGCTAAGAAAAAAGAAACCAGTGGGGATTGTGTCCCCGGTTGCCATAATAAGTGCTATCTGATTAGTGCTGGCAGTTAGGAAGGAGCTGGATAGTGAAAACGTAATTTCTACTTCACCTCACAAGTGTACACTTCTTTGGTTGGCCTGAAATGTAAAGGCTCAGTAAAAAACTGAATCAGCATTAAAGTTCCCATGTTTTAAAAAATAAATTTGTGAAAGATTTTGTTACTCCTATGTGTCCAAAGCCTTTGTATGAGGTTCACAAATGAAAAACCAAAAAAAAACTATCATTGTTTTTCTCTGCCTCTTAGCTAATGTGCGCTCAAAATGGTCTGTTTGAAACGCATTCCCCGTATGATGTCATAAGGGGAATTAAGCTTTCCAGAGTGGTTTGTAGCATCCCATCAGTCAAGCTACAGACTTCATCTAATGTATGATTCAATGCTCCTTGGCAATCTTTATGAACTCTGACTGGTAGTCATGGTTGCGGGTTGTGAGGGCGTGGCCTTCTGGAGGAAGAAGGCATGGAAAGCCAAATCAGCTTGCTCAGAGACAAGGGCTGAAAGAAACACGGATCTCAGACCAGCTTTTGCTAAACCTTAATAAACCATATTTACAACAGTTAAATCAGTCAAAATATTTCTGATCAACGCAACTCAAACTTGTTTTGCTTTATTCTTTTTAAACCATGCAGTGGCAGAGGTAACTGTTTGATGACTCTTTGAAGCATAGTAAAAGGAAAATCAAATATAATTCCTTTTTATTCTAGACTAAATCCATGTATTGGAAGAAGAAAGACATACATTGATCTTAACTGCTCACGCCCTGTGCTCTAGAGATTCCTCTCGCTTTTACTCTTTTCTCTTTAAGTCTTTTGGAAGCCAATCTAAGGCTTATAAAGCTGATGGAAGTCTTCCTGTAATGGTGCCACAATGTGATTGGTCATTGAACCACATCTTGAAGCAAGGCTACCCAGTGAGCCATGCAGGTTTTTCTTTGAAGCAAAAGCAGTGATGATTGGTACATTGAATATGGGAGAGGGTGACATTAAGTAAAACATTTGTTCTCTTTAACAAGCTCCTCAAAAACACAATGGCTTTTAAAATCTTTTGTTCCTTCCCTCTGAGCCATTTCATATTAGAACTAACAAGGACTTTCGGATCAGAAAGGTACTCCAAAAATTCAGACTAAGTTGCCTACTGTGTAATAAAGTATTTAAGTATTGCATTTTTATGGCGACCTAGGGCTTTAGTTCATTGTCAGTAACAACTATTTTAGCTTCAAATAAAACATCATCCACAGTACATGATCACCTGCACTTAAGCTGTGTTTGTAATGTATTTCATAGATTTTTTGCCTGAAAATAGTGCTTTCAAATTTGTTTTTCTCAACAGCTTTACAATAGTTTTTTTTTTTTTTTTACATAAAATGCAATGTCTTAAATAGTTAAATCTTTAGATGCACAGATTAAATAAAGACAGCTGAAATGATGCTGACATCGCTTAGGCTGTTTTATCGGTCTGATGACAAAGAGTTCAGTTTTGAGGGAGCACAACAAAATGGGCACCTTATAGTTAAAATCTACGCCTGTGGCCACAGTTCTATACTAGAGCAGGAGGGTAATGAGATAGCTACCTGAGATAATTACTACTCATCATGTCTGGCTCTCCTTCCATACCACAGGGAACAAGTTTAACTCACTACTGTTTAATGGACACTCAATTACACCATTTGAGTCACAATTAATGCCATTTTATGCTTCACTGTGTCTTAAAATGTGTTAGTTAAAAGCACGGAAAATTAGCCTGCAGATATGAAGGGATGCATAGAGTTCAGGTTTACAGTGCTGAATGTCAAAGATTTGCAGAATTGAGCACCCTAATCTTGAGTTAGCGTGTCAAATGGGATGTTTTAAACCAACAAAAAGCATGTACACACCTTATTATTTTATGGATTTCTTTGTTTCTAGAAAGAATTTAGATAAAACTAGGAAATTTTATCTAAATTCAATCCATCTCAAAAGAAAACAATTAAAAACATTACATATTTTTTACCCACTTGCCACATCAGGGTCATTGCGAAGTTGCCAAGGTACAACTCCGTTGTCAAGGATGTCAGTATAACACAGGATATAAAAGCTTCTTGTTAAAATCTACAAAACTTTTAGCAGGAAGCTATAAGTTGCATAGTTTATTTTGGGTAATTAGCCAAGCTAAAAGAGGCCAACCTGTTAGCTAGCAGGTGCATTATATTCTTACATACATATACATACTGTGTAAATATATATATATATATATATATATATATATATATATATATATATATATGTGTGAGTTTCTTGCCTGTGTCGAAAATTTTCAGGCTCAAGATTTTCTTTTGCTTTAATACCTGCAGACTATGGGGCGGGGCACAACCTAAACGAAATCGTCCTAAGATGGCCGCCACCATGTATATGCGTGGCCAAAGATGAGGTAGCTTGAAGTAAGCGAAGCTAGCCAATCCAACCGTAGCAAAATGAATAATTCGACAAAGGGAAAAATAAACAGTAACAAAAACACAAGCACCAATCCTTCTGTCTGGCTCAGTGAGCATTAGCATTCAGCTCAGACCTCTGTTACTTAAAACTATCAGGTAAAACACAAACCCAACACATGCAAAAACATATATTCTAAAAGAAGGCGGGGAACAAACGAAAAGAAAGTAGCATAAGAAAGACTCCATGAATTGGGATAATCTAGATAGATTTTGTCAAGAGGAATTCTTAAAGACCAACGTTGTGTGCAACAAAATTAGTAAATGTTTCAGGCTGAAGACTTATATCGACCCTAAGTGTGGAATGCCCTGCCCCTCAATGTACGTATGCCCACATCATGCAGTGTTTTAAAGGCATTCTTTGCAACATTTTTCAGTTAATTAATGT
>NW_015150515.1:642829-644707 GCF_000732505.1 Cyprinodon variegatus
AATCTTTGTTATTTAGACACATGCATAACAAATAATGTATGAAAACATGCTAAATTTTCAAACTCGAAAATTGGAAAAAAAAATAGTCACTTACCGCAGTAGACATGGTGATTTGTTGCGTTCGCCTGTCTGCTAAGCTCAAAACAACTACACCTGGCTAGACAGAGAAACCAGGAGAACAGCTGAGCATAATGACAGTGCACTTTTACTTTTGCCCTCTGGGGGGAGCCTCGCTGGAAAATCAACACCGGTTGCATAGTATACCTTTAACTCTCGTCTTCAGATTTACTTTATTCTCTGGCTTTTACCATAGCTGTATGGTCCTCTGTGGCTTTGTATTTATTTTATTGTATTTAACGCTTTATACTGTCTTATTTGTATTTATTGTTTTATTCTAATCGTGTTGTGTGTGCATCAGTTCGGAAACATTTAGTTTTTTTTTAAATGTGCTATATAAATAAAGTGGATTGGATTGGATTGTCCTATAAAGGGTTGTAGAGAGTAATAACAGAAGGCTTGCTGTTAATTATAGAACAATGAATTTTGGTTAAAACAAATATTTTCAAATATTTGATTTTCTCTTTGTGAATAAATAAACTAATATAAGAGGTTGTATCCTTCCCAGGAATAGCTGTTTGAGATTATGCTGCTGCAAGTAAAATATGGATTTTCTTTTTTTACATGTGTACCAGGATTGCTAAGTAATGAGCACCAACTAGTCACTGGGAAAACATTACACAATGGCTAGATCCTAATACTTACACTACACTCTACACCCCTCAATGAAATGTGTACTTTCTACAGTGTAAGGGTTAGAGTGCCCAGGTTAAAAGCGTGCAAAATTGGAGAATCTGGAGAGTACAGCTTATGTCATCAGCTCGAGTCTTAACATCGTCTAAGCAGGTCTTAAAATAATCAAATAGAACCTGAGATCAATAACGATTTAATAAGGTGGAGTTATTTAAAATAAACTAAAAAAAACTCTCCATTATGCTGAAGGAGTAATAAAAGAAAAAATAATTATACCCTTATGGCTTCTATAGGTATTAACAAGGTCAGCAGCAGCCAGGTGGTGTTAATAAAAGCCACTTAATTAACTGACCATCCGCTAGTGTGAGCAGAGGTTTTGGCAGTTTGCTGTTCTGCTCTCTAGGTGCAAATTAAGACAAGGCCAAAGAGGAATGATCTAAACAATAAGGGAGAAAAAAAATAATGGCTTCTGTTTACAAAGTCCAAAGGAGCATAGAATACATTTACAAACTTGCTTCTCAGCTAAATCACAAATTGCATAGACTTGGCTGATTTAATAAAGTTTTTGAGCAATATTATAATATATAAAGTAAAAGCAAAAATGATGCATAAGCACAAAAATGTGCCTCTACTTTTGTAGCACGTTGTTGGAGGGCTGATGGTTTTTGTTGCTTTTTATGATTCAGAAATGCTGGGTCATTAGGTTGATCAAAAACTTCTATCATTCTCTCATTTATTCAATGTATTTCTAGTCAAAAGGGAAAACTTAAAACTTAACCTTTAATGGAAACAGGGTTCCCGCGGGTCCTTAAAAAGTCTTAAAAGGCATTGAATTCTTCAAAATAAAACTAAGGCCTTAATTGGTATTAAAATGTCTTAAATTAGTCTTTGGTAGGTCTTAATTTTTAAAACATCATAAATGGGATTATTTTTATTACGATTTATTTTTGTAATCCAAATAAAACGTTAAAATTGACAATTTTTTTATTTTTTTTTTAATAAAGAAAAAAAACTGCTCGCCATCATTGGTTCTGTCCCGATAGCGAAATCAATAAAAGCGTTGTTGCGGCCGGGACATTTGGGAGATGCACCTTTAACGTTTTGTCTGGAAAATATGAGCAAGTGTAA
>NW_015150515.1:645221-646610 GCF_000732505.1 Cyprinodon variegatus
TTCAGTGGTTTATTTTAAAATAAACCTTTGGATTAAGTTGTCGCAAGAGGGTTTTTCTTTTGTTTATTGTGAATTTGGTCTTAATTTTTTAGTGGCATTAAAAAGCCTTAAAAAGTCTTGAATTTAACTTGCCTTATGCTGTAGGAACCCTGTGGAAAATGCAACACAAATGGGATCCAAAACAAAGCTGAAAATCCAAACACATACAGAGAAAAAAAAAATGGAAAGAAAAAATCTGCCATCCTCATTAGTCAATTTACAGTAAACGTACATCTTCTTGGAATCGATATGTCTTTTGAGAAACAAAGGGACTTTTCATAATTGAACGCATGCAATAAAAAACACAGGACATATTTAAAATAAATTACAGAAGAAAGTATGCTTTACAGTCGGTGTATGCTGTCTGTCTGCGACGTTGCTTGTAAATCGGATTATTATGCCCCTTTGAAATCCAAAACTATAAGGAGATTGTTTGCAGATCCAGTAATCATTTCTTGTGTCTGGACCTAGCCTGTGGCCTTTTCAGAGTCTAGAGAAATTCCTGTCATGGCAATCACTCATTCCTACTGCCTCCATATTTCATGCTAGTCCTGTCTCCAACAAATAAATTAAACTCTAATACCTTGACTGCTTGGAAATTACATTGGATTGTTATAAATGATGCCCAGCTGATATGTGTGATGGCTGAGCAGAGTGTGTTCAGCAGAGCAGTGTTAGACTGCACGCTAAGAATAAAAGATGCAGTGCACTGCTAGATGTACATTGGGGCCAACATGTGAAGATTAACCGGGTCTGCTTCCATTAGTCTCCAAATAATTGTTAAGACAGCGGCGGGCAGTCTTTAACTTTTATCCTCAAATCACAGAGATGTTGCAGAGACCTCCAACGTTCCGATTTGATTTCCCTTGTCTAAAAAAAATTGACTTAATCTTTCTATCTAGCTCACAGATCATATTACAAAGATGATTTACTTCCTTGCATTACTGATTAGCTATTATTTGATCACAGTTCTTCAAATACTCTTTCTTTTCTCAACGCTTGGAGTCATGCCTCAATTCATAACTCCACATTTAGTTTGGAACCCTTTATAATTAAAATATATACATAATTTCAGTGTTTAAATGCAGAACAAGAAGGATTTTTGATAAACAGTTAATAATGGGTGATTAGGCTTTAGGACTAATAATTTCAGGCAGTTCAGGAATTTCTGGCAAAATCAGGTTATAATTTGTTCTGACCTTCATAAGGGCCTGATCTTCAGGTGTGAACGTGTTTTGTTTAAGCAAGGGTATGTGATATTAAATCATTTCATGTTGACCTTTTTTTGCAGTACAGTGAACCCTCGTTTATCGCGGTTCACTTTTCACGGTCTCGCTGCTTCACGGATTT
>NW_015150515.1:647366-651302 GCF_000732505.1 Cyprinodon variegatus
GGGATCAGCACCGCCCCGCCGTGACGGATTGGAACGGGAGAAAATGAAACAGATTATGAAAAAAAATACAAAGTACAGTGGGACAAATAGTGACTGACGTGTACAGTACAGTATTTCACCGCTGCATCCTGACTCTGCTCTGTGGCGTTTTTTTTCTTCTAAAGCCTGCGGTGCAGGGGTGTTTTTTGGAGAGAAGAACATAGTTATCGGTAGTTGTTGTCGCTCTTTTTTCTTCTGGGCCAAAAGATCCTTATAAACCGACATGCCACCATTAATATGTTTGACAGTAAAGTTTAACAATGCACGATGCAAATCCGTGAAGCAGCGAGACCGTGAAAAGTGAACCGCGTTATAGGAGGGTTCACTGTATATCGGTTCAGGCTGCTATTAAGAGGAGTTGGTGGAGATATATCCAGCTGTTTACAGCCTAAATTCCTGCATATCTTTTTGACTGCAGCTCTTTTGTCAGAGGGGCTGGGATGGTGTGAATTAGCAGCTAGAAACAACTTTTTTTTTATGTTTTATATTTAGTTTTAGCTTAAGTTCTTGGTTGTAAGACTTTGAGATACATATGTGAAGTGCAATATTTGCAATCATTATTATTTCTTTTTAATAACTATCATTTTTACCTCCAGCAGAACATGCAATCTGCCATTTTAATGGGTGGAACCAAACTGGTTTGCATGTCTTAACATTTGCAAAGCAATCTTTTTAGATCAACACCAACAGCGCCACTTTTTGCATTTACAAAAAAATAAAGGAATGGAAATTGCACATCCAGTTTAGCAGCCCCTTTTGAAATCTTTGAAGACCTTACCCATCATTTGGAGTTGATAGAAGCACCTTAAAGTGTAGCTGAAAATGTTTAAATAACCTACGTAAACTGAGTGTTATTTTACTGTTATTGAGCTTCTTTTTTTTTTTTTACATTTTCATGTGTAAACTTGCTTCATTTTACCATATTGTTGTAATCATTTTTGTGCAGCCTTCTTGGGGTTAAGTGTTGGCCATTGTAGTACATGATATTTTCATCCTAGGCTAATATTCTGGTGTATAAGCCTCCAACTCAGAGACATGACCCCATAGCGAGTGATCCTCTCCCCCACTGCCTCCACTGCACCAGCTTTTGACATTGTTGAGTCAGCACCTTCAGTAAAAGACTTTAACTAATAAGGCTCTGGCCTAATGGGCACCACAAAGCCTCCCTCGAGTGACAAGGGAGGTGAAAAATCCTTTACATCAAAAGTGGTGTAACTACCATGGCACTTTGTTCACTGTCTATACTTCAAGATGTTAAACAGCTAGCTACCACTTTCCCTTGTCCTATCCACACCCCTGCCCCGGCATAATCCTTACCTGTTAGCCCTCCCCATCCAGAGTCTCTTTGCATCAACCACTTTGATGGCATTTAAAAAAATGTATAAAGATTTATACTTTTAAACTTTACATAATATTATTTCATATCAATTAATGGGACCGAAAGAAACATGTACGGTGGTGACAATGAAAAAAAAAAGAAATAAGTGTGATACTGTCATTTTATTAGAACTCCAAGTGTGGTGAAGTGTATGGCAAGGAATCTACATACAGGCTGTGTAAGGATCTCAGTCTCTTGTAACGGCACAGTTTTTCAGATGGAGCCTTCACTAATACCCGCGGCTTATTACCAGCAGCTGGTGCCGAGTAATTATCACAAGCCATCACGATTCCTTACAGCTTTCAATTTTTTACTCTAATGTGACTTGTCTACATTTATTCTCTAAGTTCCCAGCATGCAGGGTTTCTTTATTATTATTGCGAACAAAATTGGTACAGTGCCTTACCATATTTTTCATATTTCTTTAAATTAACAAGAACAAACTTTGATTCATGCAATTGAGATGGTCTGATAGAGCAAAATAAAGTAATGAGGGTAAAGTAGAGGGAAAGGGATTATTGACATTTTTAACATACTAACAGATTTTAAGGTGGTAAATGGTGGCAGATTATTCAGTTCTTTTAACTTTTCCTCTTGTAAAGGTAAGGCAGCTCATTGCCTCAAGACATAACCTGCTTAGTAAGTATCAACTTTTATATAACATTACAGGAGTCCTCAGAGGTATATCCAATACTACCCCTTGAACTCTCAAACAGTGTTTTGCTAAAAGTAAAACCAAAAACAAGTTAGGGATAAAACATAGTGAGGTTATAGAATATTATCTAAAACTTTGAGTCGTTTTTAAAGAGTATTGTTTGACCCGTCATCTCATAAATAAATAAAAAACAAACAAATAAAAAAAACAGAACCTAGTTAGGCATGATTGCTATGTATAAACAAATGAGTGTTTATACAATAAGCAGCAGAAAGGGTCAAGGTAACTCTAGATGAGCTTTATAGGTCCATCACTAATAAGGGATTCATTCGATTCGGTTCAATCAAAGCAGAAGTGCATCAGCGATTACTTTGATAAGTTGTATCTGATTATTGCTGGTGTAAAGAAGGTGGTAGGAAGAGGATCCTATTAATAGTCCAATTCACTGTGTCTAGGGATTGCCATAGACGTAGGGACCTCCAGACTCTTCTATCTGCTGCATAGGATCTATTTCCCAAAATTCGAACGTCAGTATGCATAGACACTGCCTCAACACTTTTGTTTATAGATCTTCGAGATCTGCCTGTTTTTCAGTGTAGTCCTGTTTCTCTGACTGTGACTTGCTTTCATCCTCTGACATGGGAGCTGGCTCAGAGCTCATCTGCCTGGCTGTGTGTTTCCTGGACGGGGCCCCCTGTGGAGATGGGTTAAAGTTGCTTTTTGTATGTCTGCTTCTGACTCCTTGAACCCCAGTCGGCCTCAGCAGAAGGCCGCCCACACTGAGCCTGGTTCTGCTGGAGGTTTCTTCCTCTTAAAAGGGTTTTTTTCTCCACTGTCGCTACAAGCATGCTTAGTGTGGGGGATTGCCTTCAAGTCAATGAGTCGATGCAATCAACTGGTTTTCCTTAGATAGAAAACTTTGAATCACTTTGACTCTGCAAAGTGCCTTGATATGACATGTGTTGTGAATTGGCGCTATATAAATAAAATGAATTGAATTGCCTACCTCATGGAAAATAACGAAATACTTAATTTGTTCACATTTACTGTTTGTGACCTATGCAATGTAAGCAAGCAGATAAACTTTGGGTTGTATGATGGAGAACATTTGTGTAACTTTTGTTTATTGTAGTTCTTTCGAAGGCTGTAGTCCCATTTGACTCGCATCATCCCTCCGTGTTTCTGTTTTGTAATGACGTCCGTAAGACTATTCTTAGGTCATGTTCTGAAAGCAGATGCTTTACAGTAAATCAGCAGAGCCAGCTCCTCACTTTTCTTTTCTTTCACTGCATAATTCTCACTCAGTGACTCCACCCTGCTCACAGCAGGACTTTGGTTTCACTGACAGCATGGCCGCCATGGGACCAATCACATGTGAGGATAAGGGATTAAAAGTTTTTTGAAAGCATAGAGGGGAAAAGAAATGACAGCCAGGTGGAGTCTGCTGCTTTTTCTGTCATAATTCTGTTCCTTGGATTTGTTTGCCCCGATTTATTCATTCTTTTTTTTTTATCATTAAAGTTAAACATTTGAATAAAACGTGATGAAAAACTAATAATATCTTTTTTGTTACAGAACAACTACAGGGCATTTGACCAGTCTAAGGCTTCTGAGAAAAAAAAATTAAAAGCTAAATATTTGTATTTTCCATTTAAAACAAAAATAATATGTCACAGCTAATCGTATGTAGAGAGACCTTTGGAATCCAAACCAAAAATATATATATATAATTTCCCTCACTACCAATTTCTACAGAGTAGTCCAGAGTTCCTCCATGATAGCGTTCTTACTAGTGTTGTGCCGATGCCATTTTTTGGCCTCGATACCGATACCCGATACCTGGCTGTACAGTATCGGCCGATAC
>NW_015150515.1:651425-654998 GCF_000732505.1 Cyprinodon variegatus
GTGCAACACTAGTTCTTACTCTTGACCACACAAAAGGTGATGAAATAGGTGCTAGAAGTAGGAAATAGGAGCTATGATTTGCCCAAGTCTGAATCAGCCTCTGTTGTCAAGACAACACTTATATATTGTTAGGTTACTGATGAAATATCTACTATCTAAGGTTGTACATAAGTCATATATGGGACTTTTAAAGGAGGTTCTCAATTTAGAAATAATTAAACGTGCATGATTTGTTCTACATGTGGAGCAACATGTTTGGGAAAAAAGAAAACACGCTGAAACTATCATACACACTTTAAAAATGTTAGCAGCATCATGCTGTGAGAATATTTTTCTTCAGCAGTTCAACGGATGCTTGCAGATTTGAAAATTGTAGACCTTAATACTAAATTGTCATAGAAGAAAATCTATCAAAGGGTAAAATACTTGGTTTGACATTTATCTTGCAGCAAGGCAATAAACCAAAGCAAAGGTAGAATAGTTTAGATTCATTTATGGCAATGTTGTAAAATTGTGGATTGTTTTCTTTTGAAAGTTTTGATTGAAATGCAACAGCGTCAGAAAAAAAAAAGATTGAAAGATGCTATTTTATAGACTTTTTACAATCTTTTGTTTGATGTAACATGTTGAAGGTTGGCAATGTCCTTATATTAGATCTTTATGCATTTTAAATGGGCCTTTTCTTGTTTTTTTTCTTTTTTATTTGCTCAAATTTTATACCTGGATCTAACTTAATTAAATGTTTTTTCTTGAAAGTACTTTTGTTCCAAGTGATATGTTGACGTCATTAAACTGATTTCGTTAGCCTTAACTATTCACTGATTTGAACTGTAATTAGATTTAGGTAACTATTAGAATAAAATATTAAATTGGATCCACCAGTTTTTCTGCAAAAGAGATTGACTGCTACTCGGAAAATTTAACATTCATGAATTACAGCAACTGAAATACCACTTTGTAAATGATTTTAATAATCAAATTGTATCATAACAAAGTTAAAAAACCTGCTGGGCATGCAGTAGGTCCTTTGAGTTTAGATTGACATATTTTGCTACATTATGTCAGCAAAAACACAATATCAGGTTATTGTTCTTCAGCACTATGAGATCTGAGTAATAAAGAAAACATGTCTCTAAAGATGTGCCCCGGTCACTTGTAATGAACTGATATGAAGAATAGATGGATAAATAATAAAGCCTATGTTTCAGAAAGGTTGCTGTGTAAAATAACCTTATAAAGGGGGGTGGGGGGTTCCCTGATCTCACTTCCCTGCGTTCCATCATCAGGGTCATGGTGTGGAACTGTGGGTGTTATGAAGCGTAGACAGAATCAGCAACAAACAGTTTCGTCTGCAGACCCTTAAATCGACTGTCTCCAAACACTGTAGCTCTGTGCTACATCTCTGATTAAAAGGCATGGTTCTTTATAAGGCACGTACCATGTATTACTTGATCAGAAAATTAGCTTTTGCATTAATGAGGTATCAGGATATCACATCTCAGCGGTTACAAAGATGGATACTTAATTCCGGTGAAAGCTGGAAGTTAAGTCTGATTGAATTACATTTCTAATAATATATTAAAAGCATTTTCTATATTAATGCTTGATGTTATTACGCAGAAAAATGTCAGAGAGGACTAGAGGACTGGCTTTAAAAGGAACGTAGGCCCACATGTTTTCCACTCATGTTCATTGCTTAACCCTGTAATGCCAAATGTATCATATTTGATACATACGGTTTCTGAAAGGTTTTGCGTCTGACACCTTTTGCATAATTAAATGGTAAAAACTTTGCTCAAAATCCCATTGTACACAATCAGATATACCTGATAACAGAGGGCAGAAGACTACACAAAAAATAATCTTGACTTATTGCATAGTAATAAATTATTAATATCAAAAATTTATTTTTGTTTTTTCTTTTTACATATTTTGTTAAAAGGCCAAATAAGGACTTCAAACCAAAAAAAAACGTAATTTTCTGTTCAGTTTTTTTCTTGGATTGGGCTTTAAAGGGTTAAAAGACAAGCTTTGATTCCTTCTGTGTGTCACTGTATTCTTAACTGGAGTAATTATGTTTTGAGACAACTTTTTACTTAGATTACTTACTTTTTTTTGCATTATGTCTACTTTATACTACTTACATTTTAAAAATAGGCTTGTTAATGTTGTTTCATTTAAGCTAGTTTTCTGTTGGTATTAGAAAAATTAAAAAAACACCAAAATACGTTATTTCACTCAGACGATTAATTTCTTTTTTTCGGTTGGACTCGGTACTGCACCAACTTTTTGTTTCATTTGTTATAAAACTAAGAACTATAAACATACGAAAGTTATCATCTATAATTGTAGAAAACATATTTCTTTAATAACATAGTGCAGTAAAGCATCTTTCCGTAACATTTTTTCCTGCATTACTTTTGCTTTTACAGTTTGTTTTAAAAATTTGACTTTTAAACTTTTACTTTTAAACTAAGTTGAAAACCTAACTTCCACTAAAGTATTTCTAAACAGTAGGATTTATACTTCTACTTGAGTAATAAACATTAATGCTTTTGACAGATCTGCTCAAGTGCCATTCTTCCTTTCTCTTTGTCATCACTGTTATGTCTCTTGTCCATTTGTAAGACTAATTAATATCTGAGTTTGTGTTTAGCATTTTGGATGTTATTATATCGAACTGCATGTATTCCCCTGCACATCATACGTTTTCTCCACGTTTGAGTCTAACCTACATGATACACTGCCATGTAAAATAAAAGGCCAAAACAGTAGGATTATGGGATCTCAACAGATTTTTCATTTTATGACAGATTGTCAGACTAATCTCAGAAATGCCCTGCCTGTATTTAGTCTCTAATATGAGCAAACTCCGGTTTAGTCAAAGGAAGAAAGAATATAAAAATTAATAATTTAAAAATTAAACTTGATCGAGAGGTTGCTCTTGGCATGAACAAAAATTATAGTCCACCAGCTGGTATCTAGACATGCACAACAACTTCACAAAGGAGATTTATAGAGCTCTGATACACAGAAGACAAAACAAATGAACTAGTTGCCTGCGGCTCGCCATTGATTACTTATCAGTCAGACAGAGGTATGCACAAACTGTTTGGACAGAGAAGTTAAAAACAAATCTTATTTAGGATATGATTTAAGCACAAACCTTCAAGATTAAAATGGACAATGTTTGTTGTAACCAAATGACAGCTAATCTGTCACGTGGTTAGAAAACGCCCTGGTCATCCCTCTGTGTTCTTCTTTGCATAATGTGTATATATATATATATATATATATATATATATATATATATATATGCACTTCTGCTTTGATTGAACTGAATCAATGTGTAATATGTTCAGAACTTCGGACCCAGGATTAAGGTGAGATAGACAGTGGGATAGTTTAAAGCATTTAATGAATGACAGACAGGCTTTGGATTTGCAGCGGTTACATTGGCTAGGTAACCTGACTCCTGGATATGCGGAGCAAATCCATCTGGAAACCTTCCGTTGAAGTAGTTTTGGGAAGGGGCGAAAATACTGGTTAGCTGATTGGCCTATGTTGGTGATA
>NW_015150515.1:655008-662393 GCF_000732505.1 Cyprinodon variegatus
GTTCGTTTGGTGAACGGCTCCAAATTTTCTTCAACGGAGAGTCTCCAGACTAATCAGCGAGTGAAACCTTCAAAGCTCGCGAGATCAGGATGGTCTCACGAGGCTAATGGCTAGGATGTCTATGACTGAATTATTATATTGAAGAGAAACCCAGATTAGTCACTGCGATGATCATGCGGAGGATTATTATGTATGCCCAAGCCACTAACCTGGTTTAACAGTTCAGTCCAGCGTCCATAGAACGTGAATGGGTCCAGCCAGTCGACTGAACAGGAGCCGCAGGTGCTGGAACAGAGTTCCAGATGTAGCTGAGAGGTGACAGGAGACTGGAGACAGGCAGGCAAAACTAATGAAACAAGATCAAAGCTCCAAGGCAAAAATAGATCAGGATCAGACAATCAGAACAATACAGTTTGCAAGAAAACTTTCTTAACCAAAGGCTCAAGAATAATCTGGTGCTGTTGGCTGGGAAACAGGGAGCTTCAATAGGAAACCGGAACAGGTGGATCTGATGAGAAACAGGGCAGAGCTACACAGGTGATGGAAATGAGCAAGCAGCGCAAAAATCATGACACAATGTGATGATTACCATTTTTATTATTGTTTTTATTTATTTTTACCTTTATCAATTTCAATTTATTTTTACTTAAAGGTGATATGTTGTCTTTAATGGAAGGGTATTTAATCTTTTTAAGCACAACTGTATGGTGCTCTACCAGTACAAAAGATTCATGGTTCGGTATCAACTTTGGTTTGGTTTTTTGGCATATTGTCTGGATAAAAAAAAAAAAATCATAAACAAAGAAAATACATCTTAATACAATTCTGCTGCTTGTTTTTAGACTTTTCATTAAAAAATCCAAAGAATAAAAACACACCTGAGGGAAGTTGGCCCCGCCACCTTCTTCAAATCAGACAAAATCAGTGTCAAACATTTGTGCTACGTTTGTGCTGGTTTGTGCAGCAAACATTTTCGTTTGTTCTGCTTTGGATTTGAAGATATTAATGAATAGGCAAAGGTCAAAAGGTCAACCAGCCCCCCACCTTATTCAAATTAGACAAAATTGGTGTCAAACGTTTGTGCTACGTTTGTGCAGCAAAAATGTTCGTTTGTGCCGCTTTAATTATAAAGATATAAAGAAATATATCTAGAGGTCATCAAAGGTCAACCAGCCCCCCCACCTTCTTCAAATCAGATGAAATAGGTGTCAATTAACTCAGCTCCGTTTGTGCTAGTTTGGGCAGCAAAAATTTTCGTTTGTGCTGCTTTGGATTTGAAGATTTGAAGAAAGAGGGGGGGCTGGTTGACCTTTGATGACCTCTAGAAACATCTCTTTATATCTTTAAAAGCGGCACAAAAGAAATTTTTTGTTGCACAAACGTAGCACAAACGTTTGACACCAATTTTGTCTAATTTGAAGAAGGTGGGGGGGCGGGTTGACCTTTTGACCTTTACATTTTCATTAATATCTTCAAAGCCAAAGCAGCACAAACAACAATTTTTGTTGGGGGGGGTGGGGGTTGCTGATTGACCTTTGATGACCTCTTGAAATATTTCTCTATATCTTTAAAACAATGGCGGCACAAACGAAAATTTTTGCTGCACAAACCAGCACAAATGTAGCACAAACGTTTGACACTAATTTTGTCTGATTTGAAGAAGGGGTGGGGGTTGCTGATTGACCTTTGATGACCTCTTGAAATATTTCTTTATATCTTTAAAACGATGGCGGCACAAACGAAAATTTTTGCTGCACAAACCAGCACAAATGTAGCACAAACGTTTGACACAAATTTTGTCTGATTTGAAGAAGGTGGGGGGGGGGGTAACTTCACTTATCTCTAAGGTGACACCATCTGAATTTTAAAAGAATCTGAAAGATTCCCTTTTGTTTCCATTCACCCTAATCACAAAAACTAAATATAATATGTAAAACATGTAAACTTCCAAGCACAACTCTCTAATGTGTACGTAAAACTTTACAATGGAAAATAAAAATAAATCTGTTGGTCTCGTTTTTTGGACCTTTGCAGAGCCTGTGAAAACCCTGTGAAGCATTAAAAATCATCCTAAATTTGAATTTACTGTTTTTCTTTTATAATGTAACTATGCGCCTAATTTCTGCCTCTCTAATGCTCCTCAAGCATTGTATATCTTAGCGATAACTGCTCTGTGGCTCCCAGACCATGGTCAGCAAAAGCCCACAGTCGAACTGATCGATAGGAAACCCAATTGGAAGGATTAAGCTCATGAATCAACCTGTCAGGACATGAACCAGCACACATATATGTACACACCTAGTAGGGAGAATTCGGTTGGAGCTTAGCTAAAGTACAGCACCCTGAAAATAGTTTTAGTAGGGCAGTTTGCAGTAAAGCCTCTTTTATTTAAAGTACAAAAGACTGTAAATCCATGGCTTGTCAAAACATGTCTTTTATCAGTAGGACAAATTGATTGCACCTCACCACTATGCTTTAACTGCGTACAGCGGTCATTGTCCGATCGCCCTCGGGAGACAGTTAGAGATTCTAGTAAACACTAAACCACTCAAGTACACAGGTGGAGTCTATTGTCATTGATTCAATTAAATTTGCACTGCTTATTGTAAGAAAAATGAAGAAATTTTACATACTGTTTATGAAATAAGCAATAACTTCCAATCATAACTAAACAGTCACCCTTGTATACTTGTTTCGCCTGTCCTTTCATCTCCTTTGCTTTGGTTTCGTGTTCTTTCTTTACCTTCCCTTAACACAGGTCTTTATATCAGTAATATCAAGCATCAAAATTACATTTCATCGGCAGGGCATAAAATACTTTGAATAGGACTATGTAGGTCTAATTTCTGTTTGAAATGATGCTTTGATGTTATTAATGGACTCCAGTAGACCTTGGGTTTTATTAACACTGCTATGGCCTATGAGTCAAGAAGTTTTTTCTGGCGTAAGACAAAGCCCAAGGCCTTGAGGTGAAGGTTAATCTATCATTGTGTGTCTGCAATAGAATTTATATCAGGGCTTAAGTGAACACTTTAATAAGGAAAGGTCCAATTGCTACAAATGTATCTGTTTCTTGGAAGATTAGGAAAAATAAATTTAAAGATGAATCTGATTTAATTGCAACATTACATTATGCAGACATAATATAGAAACTGGGAATTAAAATGTTTTGTAATGTATAAAATGTATATATATATATGTATATATATATAAAAAAGCCTTTCCTTTTGGCTGTACAATACCTTGTTGTGTAAAATTTTTCACTTTTTTTCCAATACCTTGGCAACTCAAAACATGGTAAATTCCAGCTCTCGGAAGAAACAAACAGTAATGTCTATGTACAAAGTTGATGGATTCCTTTAAGGGTAAGAAGGGTTTTTTGTTTTTGTTTGTTTAACTGAATGATCAAATGTTATACTCCCCGTTCCCTAGTAGAACCTTCCAGTTATTTATTCAACAGGTGCTGCCATTTCAAAGACTTCATGTTTCCATACACTCATGGAAAATTTCAATGACCTTTGAAATGGAATTTGCCCCAAAGCATTACATATATTTCTGCATATTGAGGGCATGAGAGGCTTTATCCTGATTTATTCATTTAGTTAGTTTATTGTTTATTATTTGGATTTCCATTGGCTGTCACAAGCATGACAGCTACTCTTCCTGGGGTTCTTTCTGCAAACCATTTACATAAAACAATTGCAGTATGTCAGCATGGCAAAAATTGTAATGATAATAAAACCCAAATGATAGCTGATGGTGAAAATGATAGTAATTAAAATCAATTAAACAGAAAAAAATACAAATTCACATTAATTATAATGAAAGAAAGTATTTTACAGACATCAACTATAACTCAGAAAGTAAAATATTTCTCAGGAGCTTCTTAAAAGATGCTTCAAAGTTACACTTCTAAAAAAAAGGTCTAAAAATGGACTCAGTCCTGGGTCTTAAATGAACAAAATGAGAAATTTGTGCTGTGGAATAATTGTGCTGATATAGTGTCTTCAGTAAGAGGCTTTTCCAGATCTGGTGCAAGAGACCGCTACAGAAGATCCTTCCTGCCTACAGCTAACAACACCTGTTTAAAAATAATAACATATGAGTGAGTGCAACACTTAGGCTGTCTCTCAATTCACAAGAAAGCGAGTACAGACTCTTGTCCTCGCCAAGTATGTTCTTGAGAAGAACACTGGAAAGTATGGACTGGGGGGGGGAGGAGCACGCTGCATAAATATTGGTCAATTGGAACCGAAGCGCACTCATGATGTCACCACATGTCTGGTATCTGGTGCTGCATTTCACCTCCTGTTATTAATCGTCTCTAGATATTAATACATTCTTACTGTTTTCATTTAGTGGGGGAATAATAGTTATTTACACAGTCAGATAAACACAAATAAAATGTACATTTTGCCAAATAAAACAAAAAAAGAAATCGCTATCACGGCTAGACCTATAGAGGGCTGCAAGCAGACGGGCTAGGATTAGACCTGGCGGGCGTTATCCTCAGAGGTCCGGTGGTTACCGCAGTCCTCTCAACTTCAGAATTTTTTTTTATTTTTTATTACACATTAAATCATTAAATGGGCCATATAGTGACGCTTTAAAGAATAATGTTCTCACCTCAAATGATCTTAAAATGTAAAACGGCAACAGAAAAGACAACCTTTAACTTACTATACTGAGCTCTGTGTGTCCGCTCTCGGTCTGCTGTTCTTGTGAATTGGAACAATACTAGGGCTGAGACTGATGATGTTTCATGAGCACATGAGATCGCACAAGTACACATCTTGAGAAATTGTGTTATTTTTCATTTAGGATTGATAAAGTATTTTGAGTTGAATTGAATATACTATATAGTGTAAAGATCCATATAAGTAAACAGGTTTTCTGCCGTAGGATATGTTTCTAAAGAAGCACAGTGTCTGATGCTTAAGTCTTTCTTCTGCACGTAGCAATGGTGAATATTCATGAAGAGCAGCTGAGCTCTGTCTCCAGAAAAATTTACAATTCAGTGCCAATCTGGAAGCTTCATATTGTGTAGTATTAATTTTAGATTTTTACAGGAGCTGTAACAGACTACACCACAGAGCCATTCTTTGCATTTTACACTGTTGGATGTAAAAAAACAAAAACAAAAAAAGTTCTAAGTAGAGCTTCAAAATGAAAAACACAAAATGGGAAAAAGATATCAAAAGTTGTGTGGATGTAATTTATTGAGAACAACAAATGAACTCGAATAGGCTGTTTAAGGCAGATCAAAAGTTTAAGACCAGACAAAATATATTCCAAAATTCTGATCCCAAGTCATTTCCTGCCAAGTAAATACACTGTGATATTCTCTATGGAAATGCCAAAAAAGCTCACAGAATTTGAACGTGTTAGGATTGTTTGGCTACACAAAAAGGCATCTCACACCTGCAGCCATCACTGCTGTTGGACTGTAATTTTTTAGTTCTTGAAAATTCCTTGGGTTCTGGAACCAAATATTCAAGTGTTAGATCCAACAAAATATCATCGGCGACGAGCCGGAGGATCTTAATGGCTGTTCATCAAGACTTGGGATGATCTTTGTATTGCTGGACTATAGCCCAATATTCATCACACGGCATCTAAGAAGGATGGCTTTGAAAAACAAGGAAGGTCTTCAACGTCCATGTCTCCTTCAACGCCAGTTTTACCTGCTTCACTTCCTGAATTTCCATTCCGTGTAACATATTATAAATTTCATCACTTGCCTGATGTTTAGAGTTAAATAACATGCTCTTAGTTTTCATACATTCAGAATCAATTTGTTCTCATTTATACAATTATGTAGCAGTTGAATATCAGACTGCTGTGTAATTCGTAGGTCTGCAGTATTACCTGTACTACACCTTTTAAAGACATAGTATTTCATTTATAAAAAATTGAGAAATGTTAAGGCCCCAAGCACCTTCCCTGTGGGAAACTACAGTGTAAATATTAGGAGAATAAAAAACAAACAAAAAATATTCATATCTACAGGTTAAGTTAGCCTACTTAAGTCAAAGCTACACTTGTGGTTGCAGTAAAGAAAATTATTTTGAATATTTGTGTGATGAAAAACTGATTTTCCAATGATTTGTACTGAAATTTACATTTTGTTTTATAAAACATGCATTAATAGTACAAAACACATTCAGATATTTTCTTTTCTACAATTTTACCAAGGAGAACCAATAACTGTAGAAGGTACAGTAAATGTCTTTGAAAACAGTTAAATTATTTTTATATTATTACAAGACTTCCCTCTATTTTTAGTATCTATGTGTCACTTTCAGATGAAAAATATGATGCACTTCACAAATATCAATACAAAGAGAGTTTCGTATTTTGTCTTTGTTCATTGATAAAAAAAAAAAAAATTCTAAATAAGTCACCTTAGGTTCAAATGTCATTAAATAACCTAAAATTGTTTTAGTACAGCCAAAACAGTACCAATTTAATATCTCCATTTTCAAATTAATTTTATTTATTTTTTTATCTCAGACTGCAGGATGACCTTTATTAGTATGAAAAATGACGACCTCCAATGAAAGATATCTAACATCTTCAATGTATGCTGTGAGAACATGGGCTATGTGTTTCAGCAGCTGTTTGTGAGTGTGTGGGATCTTACTGATCCTGGAGGCCTGGCCTTGAATACGTTCAGCATCCTCCAGGAATCTGTTTGCAGCACTCGGGAGCTCGAATTAAAGTGGATTTAAGAGAGACGAGGCTTGGAGAGGAGTGAGGGTTTATAACTCTGATTGCCATGCCCACTACTCATAATGAGGTGCATTACATAGCTGATGTTGTAAGATTAGAGTGACTTAAGAGACACGAGGAGTCTTGCAGATCAGAAGAGGGAGAAAGAGAACGTCGGGGAGAGTAAACAGAGGAGGCTCAGCAGAGCCTGAGTGCTTAGTAATAGGAAAAGGGGGGGTGCTGAGACAGGAGGGATGAAAAAGAAATGAAAAAGAAAGTCAGGGGATAGAGTAGAGACATCATATCTGATTGTAGATGGTGGCAGTAAGGGTGGAAGGGGCAAGAGGAGAAATTCAGACAGAGGAGACAATAAAACTAGCTGAGGTAATATCTGCATTCCTTTCAGCATATGAGGACAGAATAGAAGGGCTCAGTTATTAAAGGGTTGACAGCTACTGACAGCAATAGCGCACCATTTTGTTTGGCCCCATTGCCACCCTGACTGGAATTGAAAACACTCTGAGGTGTTACCTGAAACAATGAAAGGTGACTCGTCATTGTCAAAGACTGCCTGGGATCACTTTAAAACCATTACTGCATACAGTGGCTATGCAGTTACATACATACATACACACCCTTATATATATATATATATATATATATATATATATATA
>NW_015150515.1:663504-672811 GCF_000732505.1 Cyprinodon variegatus
TGTCAGCAGTTCCTGTAAGATGAAGACACTGAAGCCATGGACTGGTCTGCCTGTTCCTCAGACCTGAATCCAATTTAGCACATCCGGGTTGTCATGCCTCGATCCATCCAACAACATCAGATTGCAACACAGAGTTGGAAAATGCTTTAGTCCAGGTCTGGGAGAAAATTACTCACAAGACCCTCCTCCACCTCATCAGGAGCAGGCCCAGGAATTGTAGGGAGGTCATACTGTGGAGGCCACACAGAATACTGGGCCTAATTATGACCTGTTTTAAGGACATTACATCAAAGTTGGTTGAGACAATAGCGTGTTTTTCCAATTCTGTTTTGTGTGTGACTTCAAATCCAGGCTTCTATTGGTTGATACATTTGATTTCCATGATTATTTGTATGATTTTGTTTTCAGCACATACAACTTTGTACAGAACAAGTATTTAATTAATAAGAATATTTTATTCATTTAGATCTAGGATGCGCTATTTGACGGTTCCCTTTATTTTTGAGCAGTGTATATATACACTTTTAACAATATATCTTGTAAAACTAACTTTATATGGAGAATATCCCTGTTTGCAATTTAAAATACCTGGTTTTCTGCTATCTGCAAAAGAAAATCATGGATGCATAAATGCAAAAAGGATAATAAAACTTGTGCTAAGTGATATCTTATCAAGAACTGTATTTCACTAACTAGTAAAGTAACATTTTAAGTATTTTATTAATTGATGATAAATGTCTCACCGCTTAAGGGTTTTTCTCTAATTAAAACAATCTCACTCACAATTGGTCATGTTAATTGATCTTTCTCATAAAGAATATGTAATCAGGTTATTCCATTATTCTTTGAAGCCAAAAACACATTTTATAAATGGATATATAAAAAAACAGGCATTCCAGAAATTTTACTTTAAACAATAAAACGTCTATTTTCTTAGTTGTTATTTTTTCAGATACACTTTTCAAGCTTTATTTTTCATAAGATTTTTAGAGGTTTTTATATATAAATTTTTTTTCCCTGTACAAATTGCATTATTTTTACTTTTTTTATTTAACAGATTGCATTTATTTTATTTTAAGCCCAATACAAACCTTAGAGTGATTTTTGCTCCATTACAGTTGCAATTAAAGAACACAAATCTTTAAAAGATATCTTAATTAAAGGGCACTTTGCTGTTTGACTTTATTTCAAAATATTTTTTATTTAAATAGTTTTTTTTGTATTATTTAATTTTTCATCTTAATCTTTTATTATTATATTTTTACCCCCAAAAAATTCAGATTGAGTTTTAAAAATTGCTTTTTTTTTAAACTTACAGATGACATTCTCTTCATTTCTCGGGGCCAGCCTTCCTCTGAAGTGAGGAGTGAAGTAACATTTTTACTTGCCTGTGTAGACGTCAGCAACTATTCTGATGTTTTAATACTTTAGGTTGATTTCCTGGTTAACACTCAGCTATGACAGTCATTCCTTGACATATTGCCCCGAACCAAATTAAATGTATTGATTCTATTGAACCATTACTAAAACAAAAGTCAAAGCTTCATGTTCCCCAAGCATTCATCACTGACACACTTTCTAGCTTTTAATGTCTCAGTGTTCTATAGATAACTGGACTCTGAACTGTTCCTATGTCTCAGATGTGCAGAGAAACTGTAACCTAACACTCCCACGTTGGTTTTGTGTGCAGACCAACCTCTCAGACACGTAACTTCTTGTTTAAAAAAAACAGAGTCCTGTCCGTCAGTAATCTAAGCATTCAAGAATAGATCCACTTGTATTCATCTGGAGCTTCTTACATAGCAGTGCAGGCTTAAACACGTTAAAGAAGCTGCAGGGATCAATGAAAATGATCCTTGCTTTGCTGCCTCCTTAGCCCAGATGAGTCAGCTCTCTTAAGAAGGCATGCCATTTTTTAAAACGGCAATCACCATACAGTCTTTTTATTTACTAGCTTTATCATTTACATGTATATATACATATATTATCATATATATTTAAAAAAAGTGACATTTTGCAACAATTTTTCTGGCTTGAGATTTGTAGTTATCCATGGGTATTATGATAACATGTGCATTACCCATTTCTGTGGATTTTTGGAAATACAAGCAACCTGAACCTTAAGTTGGCCCTTTCTTACCTTCTGTCATTAGCCTGGTGACTTCCCGATAAGCAAATGTTAGGCACGCTGACAGTTTAAGGTTTAACATGTAGTTTTACAAACCACAAAGCACTAACAGAGGAGACAGAGGATATGAAGGCCATGTAAAACAATTCTTCCATATTTCAAAACAGGCCAGTAACTTTATGACTGATCTGAACAGCCATCAAGCAAGTGAAATCAAAGCTTCCCCCTATTTGCAGCTCTTTATGAAATTTATGGCAGATCGCTAATGGTGTTTTCACACTCATATATTATCATACTCATATTTTGGAGACTTGAGTGACCAATTAAAAAGTTACTCCTATAGACAGGTGCACATAAGGAACAATGCAACATAAAGCATTGCTACAGACACTTTTATAGTGACACCATTGGTACAGTTTTGGCAATTCAAGCAATGCAGCAGCGACATGACAAAATTAGATATAAATGAAAAACAAAAGAAGATCAGAGACTGCTGGTGATCATCCTGGTCAAAGTCATTCCAACGTCTTCAAACTTGGAAACAAAGTCCAGTGGATTGTTTTTCATTTTCTTTTTTTTTGATCAGAGATGCTTAGACAGGAACAAGATGCTGGGTGGAGATATCTGGCTGTGCCCTGGTCTGCAGCCAACAGAGGAGAATGATAAATGATTTAACATTCATTTTAATATTTAAAAAAATCCCATAAACTGTTTAACAGCATTCCCAACTTCATATTATGGTAATATTTTTTATTGTATCTTACATTTTGTTTAAAAGGTAAGTTTACCCAGCACTCCGTGCCTTTACCCTTTATCACAGCCATATCCTGTCCCTGATTGGTTGTTGTGTTGTGTCAAGACACAAATGTTCAGTCTTTCCAACTCCAGTGACGGCCGTTCTTTATCCATTACAGGTGTTATATCTCTTCTGCATGACTGGGATTACTAAAATTGTGCCTGTGGCATAGTGTTGTAGTCAAGACGACACCAACAGAGACCATGGAGTACTGAGACAAGGCCAAGACAATTAGAGGCAGAGACCCAGACAAGGTGAAGACATTTAGAGGCCAAGGCTAAGAAGGTCTTGGTCTCTGTCTCTAAATTTCTTAGTCTTGTCTCAATGTTCATTGTGAACGCAAGATTTAAAATTAATGTAAGCTTTAACGTAAGGATCACATAGACTAAGACAGATTTTATTTGTCATTTTGTAGGAGTTACAAAGTAAGTCAAAAAATCCTTTTTTGCCTGTAGATAGTCAACAATCACGCTATTTGCTACTGCTCTGTTTTCAAGACCTCTTGATAAATTCCCAACAGCTTTTTTTCTGAAATTTTTCCACCTTATTGGCTTCTGCATAATTGAAATCTTTAAGCTGTCTGTCCACATGGTCCTGACTTAGACAGGATATGCCTGACGTGCGAAAAATCTGGCAAAAACGCTGGCATACGTTCGATAAATTAAGGGTACGTTTTGTATAAGTTATGAGCACGCTAAAGTACGCTGACGACATACAGCAAGCACGTCCAGAAATTTTGAGTATGCTTAAAATTTTCTGACGTATGCCAGCGCATGTTCATACACGGGGCATTAGTTACAGGTAAGTTGTATGATCATTGACATACGTTAAGTGTAAGCTTATCTTTAACCAATGAGAACTTATGCGTAACTTATCAAGAACTAAACTCCAACACATATCAACGTATTTTACTTGTTCCATGCAACTGCTGAAGGTTTTTCTAACTTACAGCGACTGTATAATGGCGTATTGGTAGCATTTTGGTATAAAAGGGGTTCATCCTAGGAAACTTTCAGTTCTCCTCCAGACTTCATCCCCATCATAGGGTGATCCAGAAGGTGAGAGTGATGGATCCTCTCTGCGTTTATGCCTATGGCCATGACCAACAAACTTCCTTGCAGACTTGACGCTGAATTTGCTGCGACTACAAAACCTCTTTCTTTCTGTTTTCTTTTTATTTATGATTATGTTTTTTTTGTTTGTTTGTTTTTTTTGCGGGCAGTAAAAAGCAGCTAGGTCAATACCACAATCAAATAAATCTTTGTATGCAGGCCGGGAGCCTCAGAGCGCATTGCCGCTCCCCTCAGGACACTGGCGTATGACATTTCCTGGGCATTATGCTGCCGTGTGTTATGCATAAATTAGGCTGTCGTTGGACATAAGATCTGCACTCGTTATGAACTCTCTATGTATATGCCTAAATTGAAAAAAAAAACATAGGAACTTCAGCTTATGCCAGGGTTTTAGAAGATTCTGCAAGGTCAGGCATGCACTGGCTAAATCGTCAAGGTGCGACAGGGGCTTTAAAATCTACTGATGTGTGCAGTGCCTCAAGAATTATTTTTTTTGTTTTACAAGTCAGTGAATGACCCCCCGAAAATATTATCTAGTTAAGAATAGTTTTCTTCAACCAGTCTAACAAGACTAAAAGCTACATCATTATCCTGGCAAACAAAGTATCTCTGCTGAAGAGAAAGATTGGACCTATGAACTTGGTCATCAAGTCATGCGTAAGAAATTTTCTGTTGTGGTTGACAAGCTCAGGTCCCTTGAATATTACTTGTAAAGACCTGTCTAGGGATGGCCTGGTCACAACATGAAGGTAATCCAACCTCTAACAAACATCAAGCCGCCACGGGTCAAAGAGAGACAGTTTTAGAAGTTTGATTTTGACAGATATCTTAACAGAGGCATGGGAGTTAAAATACAGCCTCAGGGTGAGCCAATACTGCAAGACTACAAACAAACAGAGACATTGAGATTATAAACTATCCTAACCAAAGCATAGAACCAAAACACGATCACTTACCTCCCTAATTTTACAAAACAAGAGTAAAGAAATTTAAAAAAATCATGGCAGTTCACCACTCCTTAAAGTTGCTAGTATACACATTGCCAGAAGTGGCTCTTTGGGACATAAAGAGGAGTTGGTGGTGGCTGAATGGCTTCATATCTTTTTATACAATCTTCTACTTCAGGCAGCCACCCTGCAGTCAGCAGGTCTGGCAGCCAATCCCCAATGGACATCTGCACAATGAGATTTGCATATTAAAAAAAAAAAAAATATAGTAAAATGAAGGCACCTAATGACTGAGGTCATAACACATCTATGAAAGCAAAAAGGTTGGTATCAAAACAGGAACTTCAGTTGCTTTCATGTTTTTATTTCCTCTTGAGTCGAAGACGGATATTCCTATTTTATACGTGTCTACAAAAAGTTGAGGTGAAGGTTAAGTTCTCATCTCTATTTCTTAGTTGTAAAAATACCTGGCCCGACTACTTCAAATGTAGAATGAGTTTCTTATTCTTAAGGGAAAAAATCTAACATTATTATTTTTCCTTCAAACCTTTTTAAATATATCTGTAATTTGTTTTTTTGTATAATTAACTGACAATGTATTTTTATATATATATTTAATCTCTACCTGTGAAATGCGCAATATAAAAAAAATAATTAATTGTGCAGATATCGGCAGGTCAATATGTAATATGTATGCTATGCTCTTTTAATTTATGCATACCTTTTTTTGGACAACATATTTGTTCTGGTGTTCAGCTTTATCGTACAGGTTAGCTGTCACATTACATGATAAAAAGCGTTTGTATCACAAAAAAAAACTTGTATTTTAGCAGGGTTATGTAGACTTGAGGCCCACTAGTCAAAAGTCATTGCAAAAGCAGCCTTTGAAGATATCATTTATCATTTCATTTATTGATTGAGAATTTAAATGTTTCTGTTAAAGACCTGGAACTTATTCCATAGAGATCAAAATCACTCTGCATTTTTCAGCTACTTTGAAAAGTCAAATTTGTTGTGATTTAATTACTGTGTATGTGTGCAGTTTCCACTCATTTCAGTCTGCAAAAACTACAAATCAATAGAAGCTTTTTTTTTTTGCAAAAATACGTTTGCATGGGGCCAGACTTTTTTCTTTCACAGTTTTGCCTTTTTTTTTTTTTTTTTTGTCCTGTTAAATAAATGCATTCCATTGTCTAGTTTGTATTTTTCCCCTTCTAGTATTGTGTAGAAACTGCTCAACACGTGGCAATTTCTTACAGTCTTAGGAAGTGACAGTAGCCCCTGTTCGCAGAGGGTACTTGCACTACGCTTGAGGCAAAGTTTATGGTAATCACTTTGTGGCAGAAGTTTACTATGAAAATGAAGAAGAAAATAACTGAAATGTTGGTATTTTGTTACAATATTGCAGGGAGTAGTTGGGTATAGCCAAAAGAGGATAGTCTAACTCTTCTTATTAAACACCATGGATCCCATTAGTGTCAGAACATCAGACTTAAGTTACTCAGACCTCACTGAGTAGGATTTGACAGTTCACTTTTCCCTGTAGTAGCAAGCAGTGCTTTCATTATTCACCAGAACAACATGCTCCTGAAGAGTGGGTGGTTCTGCTGGTTTCAGAGAACTGCTGCTGGCTGTCCGTCTGGATCCTCCATCAGAAATGCTTTTATTTAGCAGCACAACTAATACACTGCTAAGCATATAATGCAGGCAATAAAGGAATTTTTGGACTTTTAATTATGACATAATTGAATGTTAAAGCAGTATCAACCGTTATACTGTGATCAATGAGCTTTTCTTCTCTGATGTTTGTTTTAGGAATCCGTGCCCCAATTTTGAAGCTATTTGTAGCATTACTTAAATATAGTGGAATAACAAAGCTCTTTTGCTCAAATAAGGTAGAACATACCCTACATATTCCAGCTAAATTCTTCACAGGGGGTTATTTTTCAATTCAGTTTATTTATATTCTGCCAATTCACAATGTATGTGATCTCAAGGCCCTTTACAGAGAGAATTCAGTTTGATCATAGTTATATTGGTTGAAAGTTTTCCAAGGAAACCCAGCTGATTGCATCAAGTCATTGACTTGGCAATAGTAGATATTTGCACAAATTGTGTCATCGACTCGACAGCAATCCCTCACACGGAGCATGCATTTAGCAACAGCGGAGAAAAAACTCCTTTGACAGGAAGTAACCTTCCGCACAGCTAGGCTTATTGTGAGCCGCCTTCTGCTGAGGCAAACTGGGCTTTCGAGGAGGCAGAAGCAGACAAAAATGGAAAACATATTCTCATTATCAGTTCGTATGAAATCGTACGAAAAGTTATGCACAGTATTTTGTACGTTTTTGACATTTTTCCTTGAGAAAACACATCAGTGCGCATGCGCAGCCAGACAGACCAAAAAAGCAGATCCGCGGACGGACGTAAAACTGGGAAAAACAGTGCAATAATTACTTCTTGATGTCTCTCACTAGGTTGCTTGCTGTTTTGTATCTTAGGGTTAGGGTTAATTGTATGTTAAATTCTATGTTATTGAATGGAGCGTAAGATGCGCATGCGCAAGGATATCTTGTCTCGAGGCAAGACGTAAAAGTACAACAAAAAAACATCAAAAATGTACGAAATTACTGTGCATAACTTTTCGTACAATTTCATACGAACTGATAATGAGAATACACTGAAATGGAACATAGGAGCACTGACCCATGAATACTTCCTATAGTAAAAAAGGTAACAGTAAAGTAGCTTGATTGGAGGCTTTGTCTAGGAAAGAAACATTTAAGCAGATAGATGATCTATGAGCCGGTTTTCATGCCCAAATGGATGAAAGAGATTACATACAGTTAGTCACATTAAAAGCTAAGCTAATAGCTATGTCTAAAACTTGTTGTTTGCACATTTGGAAGTACTGGAATATAAAGGTTTGATTAAAACAGCAATATTTGAATTAACATGAAATTTCACAATGCTTGAGGATATTGAGACTCTTTCCAAAAAGTGGAAATGCGGTAAAGAGGAGATGAAAACAAATCTTTCAAATAACTTATGATGTTTCTGCTGTGTTGAACTCCTGAGATTACCCTTTGCATGGCCTTGTTTATTTGCTCCATTGGGTGGAAACATGTCTTATTTACATTTTCTTTTTTTAGTTTTTATCTTAAGATGTCTGCTCAAATTTCCGATCACATTAGGATGGAAACACAGCTTCAGAGAGAGACAGGATTAAGCACTGAACAACATCAACAACTCTATTTTCCAAAAGCAGAGGTGTCGAAGGCAGTAGTCCAGCTGATATTTCGCTCCAGGATTGAGTCACAGCCAAAAAAGAACAACCCAGATGAAACTTATATGATAAAAAGCAGAAACGACATAAAGTTAGTGGTTGAATGAAGAAAAATCAATTAGAGAATAAAAGTAGATGAAAAAACATATCCTAACATCTTCCAGCAGCCTAAGTCTATAGCAGCCTAACTCTCGAGATGCTCATACAGCACCATGACTGTTCAGTTTCTTCATCTTTACTGAAGATCTAGCTAAAATGGCCTTTGCAAATGATAAACCTTATTTTGTACTATCCAAATGAAATGTTTGTGAACTATATGCTGTCATAAAACAATATTTTTATAGTATGAAAATATACTATAGGATTTCAATATATTTTTAAGTTAAAATTATATTTTCTGTTCATTTTAAAGTAGCCTGTTTAGTGGCTCTATATTGAGTACTTTTGTTTTTAAGTATTATGTCAGCAGTCTGATTTTGAATTTCTCTCAGATATTTTTCATGGAGCCATACAACGTTTTCTGTGAACAAACACACACCTCTTGGTTACAGTGTAATCACTGTTTCAAACAGGTTGTAATCAGCTCTGCTGGGGAGAGGCTGAACCTACACCCTTTGCTTTGATTAAGTATAACAACATGTTAGCATCCCAGCTGATGGCCATTTATCTTTTATGTTTATTTGTGGAACTGGATATTTATTAAAGAGGCTGGGCTGAGAGAGATTACCATTCAAAGATCAGTTTCATATTTCAAAAGATTCTAATGCAATCAGATAGGATGAATGAGCTCGACACGGCTTACTATGACAAGAACAGTGCAAGACTGATTTCAGCAAAAACAGAAAAGCATTGGTTATTATCAGTAATCTGTGACATTCAGTTAATATTCTGATTTGAATCCAGAAACATGAGCAAAAAACATATTCTTAATTGTTTAAGCCCAGAAGTACATGGGTAGGGTTTATAAAGCTGCATTCATAAAGCTGCACTTTAAGGACATCATGCTACATCCCCAATGCATATTTCATACATCTCTTTAGCAGGGTTCCCGCGGGTCCTTAAAAAGTCTTAAAAGGC
>NW_015150515.1:675001-690501 GCF_000732505.1 Cyprinodon variegatus
TTTAGTGCTGAATCAGTCCCAGCTCAGAGCTCCATGCAGAACTATTCTGTGCATTTATACAAACTCACCAACTTCACTGATGCAACTCTATGTCATTAAGTTATAGGTAAATTGACTAATATAATTCTAAATAAAGCCCTTTTCAGTTGTTTTTGTTTTATCTGTACTATTATTATTATTATTATTATTATTATTATTATTATTATTATTAAAGGTATAGGGGAGGTTTTTTCGAATTTTTGACCCACTCTTTCCACTTAAAAAAATGCACATGCACAACCCCGTAACTGCTCCCAAGATGGAATGCCTATTAAACATATGTGAGAGCATGCACGAGCCCATTTCTCCTTGTTTTACTAGCAGTGATGTGAAATGGGATTCTTCAAATAGCATCCCGACTTTACCTGTCGAGTTGCAACTTTGCAACCAAGTTATAAGTGAGAAGCCCAACCTATGCATACAGTGTCCGCCGTCGCCTGAAAGAATCTCCCAAAAACACTCTCGTCTCTTCTGAGGCCTCTCTCTTCTTCTCATACACTTCCTAGACACTTCTCTTACATCCTTCTGGCATTTTAAAAGAACCTCTGTGAGAAAGGTGAGCTTCAACTGTCTGAAACCGTAGCTCACCAGACAAATACATGCGCAGACGAGCATACATATCACCGGAATGATTGACAATTAGGAGAACAACTTATTTTGTTGATCCATCCTGAAAAAGAACACCCTCCCCTAGTCCTTTAAGGTAAAGACATTGGAAACAATTTTTTATAGGTTTGAAGGAGAGGAAACATGAATACAGTGGAAAAAGCAGATAGCACCGCAGAAGTCTACTGGTGGTGTGCATGATCTTGATCTGGAAGAGAGAAAGAGCATACAGTGAAGGGCACCGCCAAACACTGTAATCACATTATGTCCAACCTGCAGAACAAAGGCCAAAGCCCGGAGCAAATGTTAACATCTAATTTACATATTCTTTCTTTTTTAGACGGATTCTCCTTGCTCGCATGATTGTGCATGTAATGCAGTGCATGCATATAAGTAGAAAAGACAATATGGTTTCACAGAGGACTGATTATCCTGGTTTTCTGCCAAAAAACCAAAAACAGGTTTTAATAAACTAGATGGAAAAAAGCTAAGTTAACAAAAATGCAAGAACTAAAAAAATAAAACTCTTGTCACTTTATGATTGACTTCGTCTGTGCCAAATCCTTTATTTTCACTGTAGTGGGTGATACAGTATATCGGGCTATCAGAGACTTCCTTACCACCGTCTGTGTCACTTCACTCAGCTCATTAGGACTAAGGGCACATCTGAACTCCATCGTCATGGCAACAGTAAAATTAACCTTCTCATGGCATCTCTGGGGCTCTCACCTTTGAGGCTCTCGGAAAATCGAGAGAAAGATGTGAGTGTGTCTGTTTAATGTTGAACATTCCTACATAAGCAGTGCGTCTACATATAAGAAGAGGCTCTTCACAGAAAATGATCTAAATTGATTTTAACCTCTGTATGCACTTAGAACCATTTGAATTTGCCTTGAAATTATCAGAAAAGTTGTCTTGCCTCACCCGTAACCAACGCTACTTTACCACATGATGGGATGAGAGCAGACTGGCTCATCAATTCGTATGCACAGAGACCCTCTAGCTGTCACGGGGGTGGGCTAACCCTGGAGATTAAGAGCCTGCAGAGGCTGTCGTGTCAGGAAGAGATCATGTTTGAGTTCTAGTGATCAGCACTAGCTGCCACATTGCAGCGTGATAAACAGGAGGCTCAAATGGCACATTGGAATTGATTTAAAAGCCACCCTTCACGCTCACCTCCCCATTAACAGGATCGTAGCTTCTTCGAAGGATGCACTCTCAATTCCTTATGAAATATGTTGGTCAGGAAGGGCAGAGGGTTGATGAGCAGCCCTCTTTTCTCTTTCACATACACACAGATGCAAACACATTACAATCTTTATGATATTTGTGATAAAGACATATGTTGTTCTGACGACTTCATACAAAGAAACCTGACATTTCTCCCACCCCTTACCTAGTGGCAGCTTTGTGGGAGTATCGGTGTACAGAGTCTATTTGCAGCTCTAAATTGAGTTTTTCCTCCTGTGGTCTGTAGTTTGCCTCTTTGATTTGTCTGTTTGTCAATACACTGACTCTGTTGTAAAAAGCGATATTCTCAGAGTGGACGTTTTCAGCAGAGTTAGATTTTACGATGTCACCGCCTGTAGTCCTCAACCAGCTTTCACCGGCTCTCCTTTAGGCGAGTGATGTGAAAGGAATCATCTAGGTTTTATTGACGCATGTCCTTGTTTGGCGAAGATTTAGTGCACTGCATAAACTTCCTTCTTCAAACAAAATAAAATACCAAACATGAAAAGAGTGTTCTTCCTGTTGCAGCTCTGCCATTGTTTTAGACATGACAAACCCACATAAAGTGTTTCTGACTAGGCACTAGACAGTCACTAATCTACAGTTAGCAAATGTGTCTTTTTTATGTATGGTAAGATTTAAAAATGTGTTGCTTTTTTTCCATTATTTACACTCAGCAAAACTGACAGTGTTACATTTCCAGGGATGGTGTTGTATGTTGAAAATACAGTGTTGGTACAACACTTTTCTATTTCAATTCAATTAAACGATAATTAAGTCCTCCGTAAGTTCAAGCAACTCATCCAAATTTCCAACATACAGTTGATATGTTTGTTTGAAGACCAAATCTAAGAGTGGGATGGCAGCAGATAACAGGTTTTGATGATTGGCTTTACAGAGCAAACAGCAAAGCCACTGTTGATCCAGAGGTTTAGGCTACTGTTTCCCTTACGGACAGATGCCTGAAGTTGGACTAGTTCTCTAAACCGGCGAACCCAGTAGACCTCCCCTTTGTCTTAAAAGCAACTTTTAGAATTCTCCCTGGTCCAACACATCTGAATCATATTACTTAATTACTTTCTCAATTCAAGTCATGTTCTCCAGACCTGCAAAGAAGCTTAACATTTAATTTATGGTAAATGGCATGTACTTATATAGCGCCTTTATTCAAGTCAGGAGACTTGACCAATTTACGCACACAGTCACACACTGATGGTGGCAATTTACAATGTAGCCACAGCTGCCCTGGGGCTCACTGACAGAAGCGGGGCTGCCGTACACTGGCGCCACCGGGCCCTCTGACCACCATCAGTAGACAATGCAGGTGAAGTGTTTTGCCCAAGGACACAACGACACTGAAAGCCGGAGCCGGGGCTTGAACCGTCAATCCTTCAATTTCAGGGCAAACTCCTAATTTAGGTGATTTAAACCAGAGTCAGGTCTCAAAGGTGCAGGTTTCTGGTCCCTAAGGACAGGATTCTGAAATCCCAGGTCTAATATTATAATAATAGTTATTTTAACTCAATCTAATGTGGACCAACTTTTGAATTTAACGCCCTAAAAATAACACATCCAGATTATACGTCAACACAAAATAAGTACATATTTTGTAGGTATTATAATGATGGAGAGGGAGTAATTAAGTTTGCCTTCTTCCCACTATTTCTTGAGACAATTTGACTTCCTATGTATAGAATGTGAAACGTATCATGACATGAAACATTTACTGTGCACATTATGGCATCATGTATTTATATAAGTCTTTTTTATAAACATGGCTTAAAATGAATCTTATCCGGTCTGGGTTAAACCAATGAGCAGAACCAAACAGGATCTTGTCTATTTTTCCTTCTCGCTTTGATCTGAGAGCTTTTTAGCATGTGATATCCACAAACAAACCAACTATCCAAAGCTTTTGTCAGACATTTAAGATGTGGATATAGAGAGCGCAACAGACGGATGTCAGCTAGGTGATAAAAAAGCGAAGTAGAGGGGGTGGGGGGCGTTCTTCTCTGCTGAGAGAGCATAATGGATCTGAATTTAATCAGCAATCAACATTAATGTTAATGTGCTCGTGTTTATTCAAATTAATCATCAAGGACATGGCCACCCCCCCACCCCCTGTTCCTATAGCACTAGGATTTGACTCTATGCTGCCTTGGCAGGAAAACTGATGATGAATTACTCTGTTTATCAAGTCAGCCTCCTTAACAAGCCTGCTGACGGCTCCATCTCTATTCCAAATGACATCTTTGGCTTCAGTGGAATTGTTGTTTTGATCCTGAAGATCCCCCTCCCTATTTTGTTTGTCATCTGAATGAAGAGTGAAACCACAGCTAGCTTCAGTTAATGGATAGGTGTGATCCTGAACCCTAATGCATTTCACTTTACATCTCCCTTTTTGGATAAGTGGGTGAGTAGCGGCGAAAGGAGCAGTTATATGGAAGTAAGGAAGCCGGGGACTGCGTAAATCCCAGGGTATCTTTTCTGGCAGCTAGAGTAAACAAAGATTAATGTTCTTCGACTGATTCATCAGAGTGGAGCCGTGCTTAGATAAACAAGATGTACTTAGGATATTGAAGCTCTGTTCACAGTGTTTGTTGTCAAATATTTCTTTAAGTTCAGCTGAGATCAGTATTGTCTTTCCTTTACAAGAGCCATGGTCAATGTTCGCTACAAGAAGCGTTTGGCTGCTCCCAAAGATTTAAAGCATGCATGTTCAACAGAACTAGATCAAAATGTAAAAACTGACATAATTCTGTTGGATAAATGTATTTGTTAACAGATTTAATCTTCTTAATTAAAAAAAATCACCACATAAAAATTTGGTGTATGTAACACATCGACTGGTATCTTTTCTTTGGCTTTGACTATATAAACTCTTGCAAAGACTTGCAGAAACTTAGGACTTGATTAGCCTGTTTAATTTATACAAATTGCCTTTTGAGCAGATTATAACATCATCAATCTCAATGTTAAAGGGTTCATTTTTTTCCAAGACAGTTTCTGTCGGAACTTTAAAACTATTTTCAGTTTTTTTTCCAGACAGGCATTGCTTTTTCATTTTTTTTAAATGAAGAGATTGATGTTTTGATATAACCTCACTCCGCCAGAAGGATTTGCTCTGCATATCCATCTGGAAACCTTCGGTTGAAGTAATTTTGGGAAGGGGCGAAAATACTGGTTAGCTGATTGGCCTATGTTGGTGATAGACGGGCCAAATAAACCAATCAGATCAACGAAGCATATGACGTACTAACAGCCAGGCTACTCTTGTCGAAACCAGTCGGGAGAAGAGCAAAAAACATCTTTTCAGTGAAGAAATACTCTGTAATTCCGATAAAACTTGCTCGATAGCCACGCTAACGCTAGTTTCATCGGCTGAAGCCGCCATGTTCTTTAGACTGAACTGTCACGCTTCTTGTTGCGTCACACCTCAACCCGCCTCAAAGCCAACGCTGATCAGGATGGTCTCACGAGGCTAGTTTTGATGCACAAAAAAGATTAAATTGTTTAATTAGCTTCATTTAGAAATGGTGAAAACTGCAACCCTGTTTTTATTATTCTGTGGCTAAAGAATTTTCCAAAATCAGAACCAACAAATAAGGTATAAAAGATAAAACTGCTAGTGAAAGATGCTAGTTTTGAGTTTGAACTGATAAAAGGGGAATCCCGTTATACGGTGTTTAACTTAACTGACAAGAGGTGAAGGCTTTTGGCTTGGATCACAGAAGATAGGTCAAACGTGTCTACCTGTACTGTCGATTAAACTAAAAAGAAAAACATTAAAGATTCATTAACTACCAGCCTCCTATGGAAGATGTATGAATCAGCATGGCAAAAAAAGAGGTATAGAAAGCTTGTGGCAAAAGAAAAAAAAATGCAAGATATCACATAGCACATTTGTTGTATGGGCCATTTATCATGTACAGCTGGAATAGGAGGCAGAGAATAGATGGAGGTGTGAAGTGGGGCAACGAAGGAGAGGCAGGAGTGATGAACAGTTGGCCTATCCCATCAAGGATGCCTTCTAACCTGTGCTACAAAAAGGAGCATCCATCACACTGGCAGGCGGGAGTGCTTTACACAAATGCATGAGAGCTCGAACACACAGCACACATCCTGGGCTCATACACACAAAGGGCACGGTGATCACAGCCAGAGGCTCCATTACAGCGTTACCTGCAGAGAGATGTTCCACTGAAACGTTGTTAAAGTGCACACACGGAGCAGGAATGTGCTGCTTTTTCATCACGTTCTTCATCAGTTCAATTTCAGCTCCGTGCCTGTAAGGTTCTAAAGTTTGCAACGGCATGCAGAGGAATCTCAATGTGACACAGCGAATCGTTTACGTTGAGCGCAAAAGCAAATTTATTTTGATCTGATAAGCTAATTGTTTAAATAACTACAGAGAATAACACTTTGTTGTTGTTGTTTTCTTTCTTTTTATTTGTATAAATGCTGATGGTGTCCATAGAGACCTGTAGCGGTTATAAGGACAAGTGAAAGAGTTTTTACTTTGCTCTAGAAAAAAAAAACAAGTGTTCAGTCACGGTGGTTAGAGGGCACAAGTGAAAAAAAAAAAAAAAGAATAGCAGTCTTTGTATGTGTTATGTGTTTATCATTGTACACAGATACACATGCACGCTGTGTACGCCTCTGCATTTTCAGTTTCACTGCAGCTTTTCTATCCTCAGAGGAAACACCTTTGTTTTCCACGTACTGCAGGGCAAGCATTTATCTGCTCAGCCCTGACACTCACCCAGCTGTGTGTCAAATGAAGCACACTGGATGAGTCTGTATTTCCCTCCTGCGCGTGTGTGCGTGCGTGCTCAGATTGAAGCCTGTTCATCTGTTTCCTGTATGGTCGGCCTGTTTTCGATATGGGGACGCAAGTGTCGCTCCCAGCTTGGCAGATGTTTGTGCTAATGCCGCTCGAATGTTCACTCTTAATCATGTGGGCTCACGTCAGACGCCCTGCTGCCGTTGCAGTTATGGATTAGTCTCTTCCTGCTATTGACTGCTGGTGAGGCTGAAGGCTGGAGAGAGGCTGATAAAAGACACCTGAGTGTGTGTGGTGCGCCACAGCTCTGGCTGTGGGTTTTATTGACTACCTGACCTAATCAACACTCGGAGCCAAAGGGAGATCTTGTTAACAGCCATGTACTGTTTAGATGCCTGCATGATGCAGCAGTGTGGACATTGGGGTGGTAGGTGCTTAATGTCAGTGTGTTTACATCTTCGAGAAGATAAAAGCAATACTAAGGAACCAAATAAAAAACAAATGCCAGACTTATTTCTTTTTTTTTTTTGGTATATTCTTCTGTAGCTTGGTTTGCATGGGAAACGATAAGACAGATATTTTTTACTCATTTTGCAGAGGAGACAGGTGGTGTTATGCCAGATTCAATATCCATAATGCATCTGTTCAAAGTCATTGGCAAACATAACTGCAGTGATGATCATTTTCATCTGCTTCACCAATAAAACAAATGCCACATTAGTAGCTTTGGAATTGTTTTCATTATTTTATGGCAAAGATATGCGGATAATACGTTGTCTGAAACGGTGAACATAAGCGTTGATCTTTTACAGCTCCACTGTGCTTTCTAACAATAACAGTTCATTATATGTCACTTTATGTTAAAGTGATTTCAGAAACGTTGATGAACGTCAACCTAACCTTTAGACAGACATTTTGATAGTTTTAAATTCAAAATGGAGTATTTTTAAGAAATACTTACTTGAATTACTTGACAGTTTTCCTTTATTGTGAAATCTTTTACTTTAGTTTATAGCATGAGAAGAATTTTATTTAATAATCTTGTAAATATCTTTCGGAGAGTTTCATTAAATTCGTTGAATTTTGTTCTATTGATTTCGAGATTAGAAATTTAGTTCAATTCTTAATTTAAAGCTCAGTTTTTCTTCTCTGATATGGTTTTAAAAGCTTCTTTGTTGACACCTGGCTTAAGTCCATTAGTGTTTCAGGAATTCCTGGCTAGTAAGAAAGGTGATTGTGGGAGTATGACAAAGCATGGCCGCATGGCCCAACACAGAAGAGCTACCTCCTCGGGACAAGACTACGTGGTACATTTACAATTTATGGACAAAGGACATTCTTTTGAGGACCAGAATGTTCACATTTTGGACAAAGAAAATAGGTTGTTTGAGAGGGGCGTGAAGGAAGCCATCTATGTTAAGAAAGAAAAAACAACCTTAAACAGAGGAGGTGGACTCAGATTTCAGCTTTCAGAAAACTACAATGCTGCATGTGTGTTGATTCCTTCCTGCTATCATCGCAACCCCAACCCCTTTACAGGGAAACGGAAGACCTCATCTATTTAGCCAGGCCAACAATTACCTTTAACGACCCCCTTTCTGTCATGATGGGTTTCAGGTGCCTAGCCCACATGCAGAACACGCTCTGAGACGGGAGGAAAGTTTAACGAGTTTATTGAAGGCTCAAGCACGAAGAAAGTACAGATGACTGGATGTGGTCTGGGGACTGCTTCACTGGAGTCTTGGAGTGCACAGATAAGGTTTTGGGAGAGTCTCTGTTGGATCTGGAGAAGAGTTCATCAGCAGAGTCCGTTTGCTGCTTCAGCGTCTCACATCCACTAAGAACAGACCTTAGCTTTGGGATTTCCCAGCTCTTGTCCAGAGCTGCTTGGAGGTTCTCTGAGAATCTTCAGGTTTGGCTCTGAGGGTCGGCTCGGCAGGTTAGCTCGTCCTGAGCTTTCTCTGAGGAGACACAGGTTTCTTAGAAGACAGAGATAATGGTTAGAATCCAAGCTGGATTCAAAAGTCATGGAGTTACACTGTGGATCTAGGCTTAAGCGCTGACCAACTGGAGCAACACTCTGGCAAGGAAGGGAAGCTCAGCAGCTGCTTATAAAGCTGATCTCCTGATGACTGATGGATCACAGGTGTGGTCCTCAGCTCAGCGCCAGGAGACCAAGGGGCGCCCTCTGCTGGAGGAAGGGGGACAGACCTCCAGATCCCAACACTTTCAGAGACATAGACAGGTATGGGGCATTGCAGGCTACCAAAGAAACCAAACGACCCCATTCCAAAGGGGTGGACCTAATTTCCATTTCAATTTGAATTAATTATGTCTGACATTTGGAATTGAAAAAGCTTCCTGGTTGGGAAGCGAAATGTCTTCAAACTTAGAAACAAAGTTCAGTGGTTTGTTTTTTAACTTTTTTGTAATAACTATGACCTGGATCATTGAGAATCTTCACCAGCATATGAGTACTACAAAGGACTCAACCAACTCCATTTGAGTACATGCTCACTTCTTTTATTCTGTATTTAAGAAATGTATATAACAAAATCAGTTTATTTTTTCATTGTTTCTATGTTCTTCAGGGTTTTTTTTGTCATGATTTGGTTATGGTTTGTTGATCCAAAAGCAGAGGCAGGAAGGCAGAGGTGAGATTTCTTGGTGATTTAATGAATGTGAACTGAAAACAGAGGCAGGTAATTCAAAATCCAAAATATGAAAACAAAGTCCAAATAAACGGGAAACCAGAATCCAAAAAGTAAACAAAGTCAAAACGTACCAAAAACCATGGAGACATCAGGGAATCAATTTAAAAAGGAGGAAGGCTCAAAGAGACGAGGTGGAGGAAGTTAGACGAGGAACCAGCAAAGAGGAACTAAAAGTTAGAGAGCATTTATAGAAGAGAGAAACAAAGAGAAGGCTAATGAGCAGATTGGGAACAGGTGAGCAGAGAGCAGAACAGAAAGGGAGCCAAGGAAAAAAGGGGAACACAAGAGGGCAGCAAATAAAAACCTGGAAGACTGAAAATAACTACAAAACACAACGAAATTGGAATTAAACTACTAAGACTATAAAAACATGGAGCAAAGTAAAACTAAACACTCAAAAAAAGACAGTAACTAAGAAAAAAAACAAAGAACACAATAAAATAAGAATTAAACCATAAAAAACTCTAAAACAAAGAGCAAAGCAAAACTGAACATCCAAAAGAAAAACAAAACATAACAGAAACCTAACATTTTTATGCTACCTTGTTCTTCATTTTTGGTTTTATTTGCTGTTTGGCACAGTTGACGCATTTCAAATATGGCAGATTATGACCACTAATGAAACTGAAATTTTAAAAAGGGCACATATGCTGTTTTTAGTCACACAGTTCTATACAGTAGAGTTATTATATAGTAGATTGCTTTTGATAATACGTTTCACAGCAAGTTTTAAAAGATCTTAAGGCAAGAGGCCATATGCTATGGGAAGTGTGAGTGTGGAAGTGGAGGAAAAGCAGGACAATTAGCATAAATTCCTCTGTTTGACAGTGTTTTACCCCACAAACACAACCATATTCACTCATTTTGTGCTGCATTTATCTTGTTTGACTATCAGTAACTCTTTCTAAGTGGCCAAAAGCATTTATCAATAATGTATTTGATGTATGTTTTAATCAAAAGCAACAGATTGGCTCACCCCTTGTTTATTGTGAAGAACAGCCAAATGCATTGCAGTCTATACCAATTGTTGTTGTTTAAGTCTGAACCCACTGAGGTATAACGTGTTATACAAGGATAGATGAAGGGATTTAATTGTGCATTGGCATTTTAGTCAGTAAGCACTTCACACATAAACGGAAAAGATTTAAAAGAAAAGCAGAATATTTACAGGTCCAATATCAACTAAAATTGATTTTATACACATTCTATAACAGTCTTATGTGTCTTGAAGCCTGGGTATGAGATTCACAAGTATAAAAAAAAAACAATTCCTCTCTCTAACTGTCTTTCTCCACCTCTTAGCATCCCCAATATGATGTCATAAGGGGAAATATGCTTTCCAGAGCGGTCTGTGCAGCCCAGCGGTAAAGCGCTGACCTTAAAGGAATAGTACACCCAAAACATGATTAGCCTTCATTTTCTACTCACCCCCATGCTGAACAACACTCTGGAGTACTTTTTTGATATCTCAAATGCATCTGGAGATCTGGGAGGCTTCTTGCTGTCTGCTGACATTCAAATAATGGAGGTCTATGGCGCCCGAGGCAGAAAGGTCCATAAAAGTCCACAAAAAACGTGTCAATATTCCTCCATACTGCTCGTCCAATGTATTCCAAGTGTCCTGAGTGGGTAGCATCCAGAATTTACTCGAAACGAAGTCATTTAGAATGCTTCAATAGGCTAAACAGTAGTGTATAGGATTTTCTAAAAGCGCGCGCCTGCGAGTTCACGACTCTACGGAAACCGCGGCAGACCAAACCAGATGAAAGTGCGCATTCAGCTCGGCAAAGAACTCATGCTCTTCCTCAACACTGAAGTCCTCAGACATTTTTCTTTCGTTGTTTCTTTCTTTGCACAGGTAAACAGCACATTTCTTCTACGCTTGCATTATCGGCAGAGCAGACGCTGAATGCGCACTTTCATCTGGTTTGGTCTGCCGCGGTTTCCGTAGAGTCGTGAACTCGCAGGCGCGCGCTTTCAGGAAATCCTATACACTACTGTTTAGCCTATAAAAACATTCTACATGACTTCGTTTCGAGTAAATTATGGACGCTACCCACTCAGGACACTTGGAATACATTGGACGAGCAGTATGGAGGAATATTGACACGTGTTTTGTGGACTTTTATGGACCTTTCTGCCTCGGGCACCATAGACCTCCATTATTTGAATGTCATCAGACAGCAAGAAGCCTCCCAGATCTCCAGATGCATTTGAGATATCAAAAAAGTACTCCAGAGTGTTGTTCAGCATGGGGGTGAGTAGAAAATGAAGGCTAATCATGTTTTGGGTGTACCATTCCTTTAATGTATTACTCTGTGCTCCTTGGCTATCTTAACAAACTCTGACTGGTTTGTCGTGATTGCAGGATGTGGGGGCGTGGCCATCAAGAGGACAGGGACATGCCCCCACATAAGCTCATAAACCATCAATATAGACAGAGTGTTTAGGTCTGGTTGCTATGTTTGAATATGCACATACTCAGCATATTGATTTTACAAACATGGGAAAGGTTTCCGAGAAAAATTAGTTCTCTGGCTTGGTTACATCTGATTGGACAAGATCAGTTCTGCTACTCATGTGTGAGGGAGCAAAACAGTGGTAAACAGGGCAGTTCATAAAGTGGAGCCAGGTCATGATGACCCATAAGATGTTTATGAAAGAAGCTCATTGGCCGAGTGTGTTCATGTGTTTATAGGGAAAAGTATAAAACAGTGTTTCACTGTGTAATATGTTGAAGATCCTCAGAGCTACGTATGTGATTAAGGGTGGCTGTTATTTAAAAGCATCTTCCCATTTGGCACTTAATAGAGGACCGTGGTTGAATACTTTTTTCTTTATGAGGTAATGTCTCTCCCACAGGGGAAAGTGAAAAACAGCTTGTCTGGAGGAGGGCTGAATAAGGAGATTTTTGGTAAAGGTTGTCTGCCTAATATGAGAGGCGTTCTCCTGCACAAATGGCAAAAACATGACGTTGGAGCCTCATTGTTAAGATCTTTTTAGTTTCAAATGTGGAAAAATATGGAACCTTTAAAGCAATGGGGAATTTATTAACAAAATACTTCAACTTTACAGAAAGGATACTTGTTAAAAAAACTCAATTTAATTAGACTATCACATTTCAAGCAAACGGCACAACAGAATTTATTTATTTATTTTTTTACCGTATTTTCACGACCATAAGGCGCAAACAATTGAATATAAATGTTTCACTGTCAGAGTCCTGCATATGTGTTTAGATATACCTGTCATCATTTAAGCTTCTTTGAGTTATTTATTCATTTAGTATCCTATAGTTAATATGTTCCCAGATCTACTTAATTCCATCATGCTTTCATTCCCTCTCCACAATGTAATTTGCTTTTTCACTCCACCTGTTGCTTTACTCATCAACTCATGGGAGCCACCTGTTTTTGCTGCCAGACATGCTCCTCATTTTTCATTCTTCCCTGCTGGATTATCTTCAGTTAAGTGCTGATCTCAAGTCAGCTCTTTCCTCATGACTATCTGTAAGTTTTGGGCCTATTATTAAATTCTTCAATTCTTGCCTGTCTACATATGATTATTACCTTAACAGCTACGTTATCTGACATTCTCAGAACAATGGTGTGCTACGTGAAAGGAGATGAGGAAATATTACGGACCATATACAGGACTTAGAAGGCAAATGCTGCTTTTCACCTTTGGTAAAAGAAGGTCAAACATGGCGACTTTTTTAATCATTATTCATCTTTTTCTAAGTTTTTCAAAGGAGGTTCCAACTTGTTAAGCCCAAAGTGTTCAAGAAGTAAGTTTTGCCTGAAAATATACAGCAAGAAAATAGAATACCTAACTACACAACGATCAGGTCTAAAAGCAAAACATTTGTTACCAGCATTAAACGTAAGAGATAGAAGACAATATTTTCCAGTGAAACCTGTATCAAAACTGTTACTATCGATTATAGACCAAAATAAGAACCTTTTTTGTAGCCTCACCAAAAGCTTTTGCGAATTACAGAATTAAAGTCCTTTTAAAGACACAGGCGACATTGTAGTAAAATCAATGTTTTACTGCAGAAAAATAAAATCTGAATCAAGCAAAGCATATTTAGAAGTCCATTGTGTCAGGTGGAGCTGTAAGTTTAGCCAAATGTTATCAAGTTTTTCCAGTAATGACAGTTTACTCAGGGGAAAAAAGCCAACCTCCGACTTATTCTGCATATAACAGAAGCTTTGGTCATAGCATCCACATTGTATATCATCCGCAGTGTTCAGAGCAGTTCCTATAGCAAACTGTGCACAAAGCACAGAGGTTATAAACCTGACTGCTACTCTTACAATCTTCATCTCCTAAGGAAATTGCGTCTCCTGAAGTCTGTCAAGACATGCAATAGTTTTCTTGAAGCTGTCTAATTCTTCCCTGAGGGGTGGAGCAAAAACAAAATTGTGTCGTGCATTTTAGAGGAAGCATCCACCATGTTTGATAGAACCCTAGATCAGGCATCCCCAAAGTCTGTCCTTCGAGGGCCACTGTCCTGCAGGTTTTAGAGGTTTCTCTGCTTTAGCACAGCTGATTCTGATGATTGTAGTCCAGCAAAAGCCTATTAATAAACTATCAATGTAAATTTGCTGTGTTGGAGCAGGAAAACCTCTAAAAACTGGCAGGACAGCGGCCCTCGAGGACAGACTTTGGGGATGCCTGCCCTAGATAACAAATTTGTTTTCAAAGTACCGTGCAACCAAAAGTGTCGATGAAAATACACAATGTTTTTTATAAACGATGAAGACTTAAACTTCTGTATTCTTGAAGGGATAAAAAGAACAGCTCAGTTGAAAAGATGGAAACAAGCTCAGCTTCTATGAATAGGCAGCAGGTCATATAAATCTGTCCAGTTATCGGGCTTATATGGAACGATCCTCTGAGTTTTTCAATATAGAGAACCTTCCACACAGAGTCTAGTTTGTCTAGGTAGGATCCCTTGCCTTTCTTTTTTTGGTTGTCCATTTTTTAAGCACTTTGCGTGTCTATTTCTGACAGCACAACATCAAAATGAGCAATCTAACAGGAGATCCCTCTTTTCCGGAACCAGTGTTAGCGATGGTTGAATTCCACACTAAATGCTGTGCTTTCTGGGATTCAAAGCTCTATGGAATTCAGAGCTTTAATAGTTTTCTTTGTTCTCTAGCCATGAAGTCAGGATTTTGAACAATCAACAGCTACTTTATTATGGCTACATTTATTTCATTATTTGTCATCATATGCCAGCAACTAAATGCACTCAGGCATCTAGATTAAGGCAATTCCCCAAAGTTCAAACCAAGTATGGTTAGAAAAACAGAGGATTTAATGAAATTACACATGATTTTTAATGCCTGCAGGTAAAGTGTGAGAATTTTACAAACTCCTCTTCCATTGGGATTTCTTATCCTCTACTATATTTTGCTACAGAGAATGGTCCAAGAAAAATACAATTTTCATTAAGCTGCAAATAAGGGGAGGAAATATTTGCTGATTTCAACAATTGAAAGAGAATAGGCTTTTTGATTGGATCTGATGGAAAAATGACAGAAAGCCTGAATGATCACTTAACCCTGAAAAAAACGGAAAAAAATAGAGATAAACCACAGCAGCAGTACTAAAACCTGTTGACATTTCTATAAGATTGGAAAAGTGAAGAAACCAGAATTAGACAATGCCAATTACAGGTCAAATGGGAGGCCATTTCAGCTTGGCTGGCAAGGTCAGGACTTGGTGGAAATAAATTTGTATCAAATGAGTGTGCTGGTAGCGCTAAAAATAATCTGAGATTTTGTTGAATTTATTGTAAGAAGGAACATTTTCCAGTAGAAACACTCAACATGTAGAGCTGGCACAAAGAAAGGTTCACAAGTTAACCAAAAGATTGTGATTTATCCTAATATATACAGTGTACAGTAGCAGCCATTCATGGGCATGCTTTTTTTTTATACTCTGACGCCACCCTTTCTCTGAATAACAAGGGCTGACTGGGTGATAACGCTTCTCTTTAGATATTAATGACCACAAATCATGACAGAAAGAATATTTTAGATAAATTTAGATTTCAAAAGGAATTGTAGGGGACTAGCCAAGGATATATATATATATATATATATATATATATATAT
>NW_015150515.1:691776-703511 GCF_000732505.1 Cyprinodon variegatus
ACATCGAGCCCTGTATATATATGCATGTGTGTGTGTGTGTTTAATATGATTTTTTTCTCAAAAGGATTTTTACAGAAGATTTACTGAATTGGAACTACTATCCTTTGGTACGTCTTAAGACCTGTTTCATTCTCTAAACAGCTGCTTTCAGCTGCTCCCTGATGTATAGTAGTTAGTAATGGAGATTGTAGAGGCCCCAAAGCTCTGGAACAAGCTCCCACTGTTAATTAAATGCAGCTCCTCTATTGAGGCTTTTAAATCACATCTCAATCACTACTCTTCCTATTCTTTTAGTGGTCTTTATTTATGAATACCTTTCTTGATATTTTTACTAATCTTTTTTTTATTCAATGTTATAACTGAATGTCATTTGTTCTGTGGGGTAATTTTCTCTTATTCCATTTATGAATTAAAAGTCCTTGTGCTTCATCAACAAAGAAAACGATTTTCGATATAGGGCAGAGTACCAGTAAATGAAGATGAAGTAAAAACTGAACTTTAGAGCATAAACTGTCAAATTGCCTTTTTTTTTTTTTATCAGATGAACAGATAGATATATATACATATTGACTAAACAAACTAGTTACATCGACAAACGAGAAGTAATTAAAGTTTTAGCGTCCAATTAAGCCAATATGGATCATTTTTATTTAAAATAACAGGCAGGATGTACAGCAAATAAATGTCGTGTCATTGAAACACGGAAGAAAAAGACATAGAAAAGGGTAAAATATAGGATTATGTGATTGGTTTTGTGTTAAGCATAGCATAAACCAGGTAAGCACAGATACTGAGCTTTTAGTTGCAAGATATTCCAAGCCTTCAGTTGTAAATAACAAAGCTTGGTTGTATACAGATCTAGATATTTCTTTGAAAAAAAACCCACAACTGTCCAAATTGTGAAACTGAAGTTTATTTTAGAGAAAAACTTCAGTGGGACAGTTAAAGAACGCTAAACCAATATTTGGTGGACATCCAGAAATTTTGAAACCTTAAGCAAAGCCAATGTTTTTTTTGTTTTTTTTATTTATCTCACAATTTATGCCCATAGATTGTAAGTAGTCAACAAAGAAACTAACAATACTTACCTACTAAACATTGTTAAGCATTATTAAAAATGGATGACTTTTTCCAATACCTGATTTGGAGTTAATGAGGGAAATTAGAGCAAAGGGAGGGGAAAATGACTGATTGTAGCAGGGAATGGGGAGGAAACTCGGCGGTGCTTGCAGCCTTTGTTGCCATGGAGATCAGTGGGGAGGCAATTAGAAATGTGCAGATTGTGTTTGAACAGTGTATGCATAATTTATTAAAATCCTCTACAGTGGGGTTATGGTAGTGTTAGTGGTGATGATGATAATGAAGAATCAATACTTCATTTTGTGAGGAATATCAAAGTCAATGTGAGTGGGATGGGATGATATAAAATTCTGCATCTCTTATGTATATGTAGGTTTTTCCACTAACCTGATAGTCTATTAAATGGTTTTTATTGTTGACAAACCAGTTGGGGGTTAAATTGTGGTTTTATTGTGGTGTTAAAATGAACTCTATGGGAGTTTTATTTAAAATTTTGACCTTTCGATACCCTATTGCTCATTATTTGGGATTAAAATGTACTTTTTTCCCCATTTCACTCATTACCAACTAACAATCAAAGCAATTGTAATAATTATTAACCAGAGCTTCTGCATAAAATGATCGCTACGCTTTTTGTGTGTAAAACAACATCATGTAATTGCAGTCGAGTGACATAGCAACACTTCAACAAAAATTGTACACAAAACAGGTGTTTTTTTTCCTCTTTCACTTTATTTGAAAAATAATTGCAGTTTTATTACTTTTTGCTACTAGATTATCATGAGTGAGGTTTCTTAGGGTTAAATTGTTGGTAATATTGGCTCAAACTTTTACTTTGTAGTTTTCCCTACATGGACATATTTTCCTTTGGTGTTTTAAGCATAACTTGTTAATCAGCTCTTTATATTGCCCTGGAGTCAAAGAAATCTGGAGAGAGAAATTTTGTTTTATTGTTTATGCACACACCATGTTATCGCTAATACCAGTGAGAAATGTTTCAACCACTTTGTAGCGTTTACTTATGAACATGAATTACTTTTGTTATTTAAATTTTTTTTTTCTTTTAGTTAAAGCACATCTATTCCCTCTAATCTCTCAGCTTGTAATTGGATATTTTTAATTGCAAGTTGGAAAGGTTTACTGGTGCAAAACTGCAGTACAATCTATCCACTGTTCTGTTAGGTTTATCTTACAGTCAGTAATTAGCAGTGAATAAAAACAGTCATTTTGTGTTTTTTCGGGTCATTTTGGTTGGATCCCTGATAATGATAAATCATTTAAAACACAACTTCTCATATGCATTCTCACAAGACTTTTATGATGAACATTATTTGTTTTATATTCTTGAACTTGCAATTTTTACTACAAATCTAAAAACTTTTTTATATTCACATTATGGTAAATGGCATGTACTTATATAGCGCCTTTATTCAAGTCAGGAGACTTGACCAAAGCGCTTTACACTACATTCATTCACCCATTCACACACACACTCATGGTGGCAAGCTACATTGTAGCTACAGCTGCCCTGGGTCTCACTGACAAAAGCGGGGCTGCCGCACACTGGGGCCACCGGGCCCCCTGACCACCATCAGTAGACAATGCAGGTGAAGTGTCTTGCCCAAGGACACAACGACACTGAAAGTCGGAGTCGGGGCTTCAACCGTCAATCCTTCGATTTCAGGGCAAACTCCTACATCCAACGCCACGTTCAGCTACTACAAACGGCAGCAGGAAATTTCCAATATTCTGGCCAGCTTCAGACAACTTTTATTGGGGACTCCCAGCACTGTCACAATTTTGATTTCGACTTTCCTACTCAAAAACGTTTTTAAAGTATTATTTTTCAACTAACCTAGCAAATAAAACCAAGCTGCCCTCTAGATTTCACAGAGAGAACAGAGCAGCTCAACAACCACAGCATCGAGCATCCAGAGCATCAAAGTATTTTGACCGTTGCTTGACCCAGTGTCCAAGTTTTGCTGTTTTTACACCAAAAATTCGGAAGCCCAGAACGCACTTGGTTTGAACGCATTATGGGGCTTAAATTAATTCTAATTTATGGTTGAACACAGACATTTGCATTTACACTCAGATTGCATGTACTGTAAAGTGTTTTATCTTTATGTCCACCTTTGTGTTTATAAAGGTTAGAGTTTATCACAGAGATTGTTGTTAATATTCAATATATTTAAAATTCAGCTCTTGGAGAGAGCAGCCCTTGGCTTGAACTTGCTTTGTTACCAGTACGACCTATAATCAAGAAGAAAACAATACAGTTTTAACATACAGTAGTAGCCATTCAAAATAGCCCTTCCGAGTCAAATGCCAGCCGAACGGAAGCCCACTTCCCTCCAACTCACAGGAGGGAACGACCGACCTTCAGAATCATAGTCAGGTTTCAGATATTACAGGCTAACAGTGGAACTAAAACAACACATTCATTGGTTTCAATTTGCATGTTTCCAAGCAGTACAAGACCTTGTCTATATAAAGACTCAAACTCACTGCGGATCCAGACATTTGAATTGAGAAAGCTTCCTGGAGAGGTGGCGAAACGTCTTCAAATCTTGGAAACCAAGTCCAGTGGATTTTTTTGAACTTTTACGGAACTCCAACTCCCAGTGAAATCCCCTCCAACTTCCCGTCACTGGTTGTGCATATGTTTTTACTCTGACTCCACCCTTTCACTGGATTACAGGGTCTGACCAGGAGATGAAGCTTAATGTCCACAAATCATGACAGAATATTTTAGTACGAAGATTGATGTTTGAAATGGTATTGTAGAGGACCAGCAAAGGACCCATCAAGGAAAGTGGGGGAAGTTTGAACGGCTACTATTGTAGTATAGTGCCAATATGCAGGCACCATACTTTAGGGTTGGCTCCGCTTTTAAAGTGACAAAAGTTCGTATGAATGTGCAGAAATACGACCACCTCCCCATTGGAGAGAGGCTACAGTTGCATGAAAAGCAGAGAAGGAAAATCCCCATAGGGGTCTCATGGTATTAAATCAGCACACATAGAACATTCAAACTTAGTGTGGAGAGTTTACTTGTGTGTTTTAAGTTAAACTGATTGTATGAGTATGGGTCATGCGTGTGCCTTTTAGCAGAATTTTGACTTGATACCTGCAATCAAATACAATTTTTGTTCAAACTGTTTATTTACAAGATTTTGGAGTCCTTCACCATCAAAAGTAAGACCAAGAACATTTTCTTAAACTTTGACAGAAGAATTCCCTGACTGAAAAAGCTGAAAAGATTAAGAAGGATTCCAGTTTTGCTAAGAGACTTTGATTTAAACAGTGGAAACACAACCACAAATTGTCTTTTTACACTTTGTCTTTTTAAAAATACCACGTATTTGACATTTTCCAATGTCCTTCTTTATATTTGTTTCTCACAAAATAGGCTTAATATTGTGTATTTCAAGTGTTTCTTTGTGTGGCTTTGGTTTGTTAAACTGTGGAGTCCCCTATAAATACATTTTGTTAGGTCTGTTACTTTATATTTATTTAATATGATTAATACAGCAGTATTAAGTGAGTTTTAGTCCAAATCGCTACATGGCTGGCATTGGGGTAAAAATACATTTTACACCAAGAAAGTGTCTCCAGCATTAAGGGGGTGTTCTTGTTGTGTTAGCTAAATGGTTATGGCCTCAGAAATTAATCTGAAATATTAAAAAAAAAACGACTCTTTCACTTGTGTATGGGGAAACATTTCCGGTAAATGTTAAACTAGTTGTGAGTTCATTTCTTGACTTTTGTGCTGAGAAAGTGTCAGAGCTCTCTGTCTCCTGTTTTTTTTTTGTGTTTAAGCAGCTATGATGTTGACCAGCTTCTAGGCATGTCCTAGTCTCCATGGTGATAGGATGTCCCTGCAACTGCTTGGCATCAGCACTCTGGAGACTCTTTTTCTGGGCTTGCTTCCAAGTTTGCCTCTTTGCAGGTGCCAGTGTTCAGACTAAGAAGCTGCAGATTTCGTTTTCAGCTTTGTCCTGATATATGAAAGCAGACTTTTGATTGTGTCTGCCTTCATGATAGTAAAAGCTATTCAGGAAGTTAAAGAAATTACAAAAGATATTTTATAGATATTTTTATGTATGAAATAGTAATTATAGTAGTTTTCTTTGGTATAGAATGAGACATTGTGAACCCTATATTCTGTACGAAGTGTTTCTCAATTATATTATTCTGAACCCCTTTAAGCATATTTATTAGACACTTCTTGTGCCCCTTGTTTTTACTTTGTGTTTATTGCTACTTTTCAGCTTTTTCCTAACTTTATTTAGAGTTTTGTCTGTTAAAAAGAGGTACATACAGAAGTAGTATTGTTTTGATTGCGTATTTATAATTAAATTGTCATGTGTTTCTTAAGAGCGTCCCAAACCACACAGTGGGTAGGGTGAATGGACTGTTAAACCCCTTAAATAGTGAGTCTGCATCGGTGTTGGCTCACTGGAATTTTGCAGCAGGTGTAACAACGGTCTGATAGCAGAGGAAACAGGTAAGTGTAATGTAAGTTAAGTTCCACCGGTTTGTTACGTCTTCATCACACTGATGAAAAATTCAAAAGTTAGGCATAAGAAAAAAAATATATATAATTAAATTCAAGATGGAGGTCTTCTTCAAAATAATTGTATCGGACCATATACATTTCTTCGAAGAAAGTGGCAGATGTTAAATTTTATGCCACCCTGCACCACTGCTACAGCCGCGCACATAGGGCGTCACTGTGTCACCATAGCAACAACTACTTCCTTTTCTAGGGAAAAGGCTGTCCCATTCCCGTATATACCCCCCACCTTTAATCAAGGCGCCTATCAAAGCTGCAAATGAAAATTTGGTGCGATTGACACTTGGTAGTTAAGGGCTAGTGGTTAGGCAGCGGTTTCGGATTCAGCCAAAGGCACACATTTTGTGTCTATATAGTAAGTTTGGTAGACCTTGACACAATTAATAAAGCCTGTCAAAGAACGACATACTTACTAATGGTTGGTGCAAAGGTGTACAAAAATTGTAAAACAAAAAAAAAGTAAAATCTTTTTTAAAGAACTAATTTAGTAAATGTAAAAAAAAGTTACTACCCTCCAATGAACCTTTAAAAACATTTCAATAAATGCTATAGATTCTGGGAACCTTGTTGAATACTCAACCACCATTAACACACACATCAGAAGGGATAGTTACACTCTATTATTCACCATTAGCCTTTTTGTTGGAAGTTTGAATGAGAACTATAAATTCTATCCCTCTGTTTAAAAGTGGATAACAGAGAATCTTCTTTTTTTTAACACTTGATTCATTTATGTTTTAGAGGCTTAAGTCCTGCATGCAGTTTCTTCTTAATTGATTATGTCAGATTATTCCCCGATATAATTTTTGCAATCAACATTATATCATTATAACATTATATTAAGGGTGACATGTTTTCAAAAAAATTTTAAAAAATATATAATTGCTGTATATATTTACATTAATAATAACTTAGTATTCATCTACTGCAACACACGTTTCATTTTAATGAAGCCCTTTTTGTCTGTAGTTCAATTTGCAGCGGATACACATGCAACCTACATTTCCATTTTAGGTTTCACATAGTAAATAGTGTGCTGTGTAGTAAAAAGTGTGCTGCAGGGTACATCAAATGTGGAACAAAGCACTGTGTGCATTGCCTTGCGGCAAAGCAAAGCTTTAATGAGGCTGTCATACTTAAAGTTGTGCAGCTGATGGCTATAACTAGTATCTTTATTCACATATTTCATAAGAGGACACTATTTTTTATAAAAATATATTCACTTCATATCTTTCAGTATAATTACATTTATATGTCCTTAAACGCAAGCATTCTCCCTAGATATTTGTATTAGTTTGTGAGTTTAAGCCTGATGTTTTCTTATTTTTTTTGCCTGACTAATGCTGTAGAGATTTGGATTCTGCTCTATGTAAACAACAACAAGTACAGCTTAATACGATGGCAACAGGAACAGAACTAACCAGTCTGTGGATAAAGAGCTTAACATTGTATTGACCCCAACAATCTTATGTGCTCATTTCAACAAACAAAATGGTTCTATTAATCTATCCAGGAATAGAACACAGACAATTGTTTGATATATTCTATGTCTGGATTTTCAGACACAGAAATTTCATCCATCCTTAGATTGAATTCTCTTCCATTTCCTTCTTATCCTATTTAAAAAAAAAAATACATGTACAGGAAATTTGGTGAATCCATTTCCTTTGCTGAAATGAGTGGATAAAAGAGGCTTAGGCTTACTGTTACTACAGTTGCTGTTATAACTGTCATTAGAAAGACCTTACTTTCCCTCCATTACTTATCAGTCCCTTATGTCCCTGTCTTTCCCACCCTGTAGCTGTGGAACGCATCAAAATTCCTCTGATTTAATTTAGGCTTAAGATTAAGATGGCCTATAGAGAATGTAGTTAAAAAGACTGTTCTTTACAACATCCTAAAGATTGCAGGTTTGATCATCCCTACACATTATTGCATTGATGCATAGTTTGTAATTTATCAAGTTCACCTCTTAAGGCTTTGATGTTTGTTCTTTTTATGTATTTACCAATAACATAAACTAATTTTTAATGCAGTTTAAATGATTAATTGTCTCACCACACACATGAATTATGCATAGACAACAGTTGCTCTGGTAAGGGTTCGTTATGTAACCAGTAGGTTGCTGGTTTAAACCCCTCCTTTATCTCTTTGTTGTTATATTCTTGTAAAGCGCCTGTAACACCTTGACGATTAAGACAACGTACGAAAAATGTGGCAAAAAAGCTGGCATACATTGCATAAGTTATGGGAACATTTTGTATACGTTATTAGCACGCTGAAAGATGTTCAAACACACTGGCACACGTCGCCATACAGCGAGTACATCGAGGAGCTTTGGATACTCAAAAATTCCCGACATATGCCCGCGTATGCTCATACATGCAGTAGAAGTTATATTTAAGTTATCTGGTTGTTGACATACGCTTACTGCAGTGGTTCCCTAATGGTGTGCCGCGAGTCAAGTGCGGGTGTGCCGTGGAATTTTGTGACAACCATGTATGGTCATTACAATATACTAACAGAAAAATAAAAAGCCTATACGGTCATATCACTACTTTGTTTGCATTCATTTTCACAAAACAGAGGCAAACTACATTAAAATAATCTAAAAAGAAAAAAAAAAAACTCAAGGAGAACTCCCTGACCACGGAGATGCGCAGGTAGGAATTATCACCCTGTGGCGCAAGGCTTTGGAACAGGCCACGATGGACATGTTCCCGCTGGCATCAGCCGCGCCGCAGGCAGCAAAGGAGCGCGCATTATATGCCGAACACCTTCAGAGCTTAAAAGAGAGGTTTGAGCGCTACTTTCCACATGTTGCTGACGTTGAGGATTACGACTGGATCCGAGACCCATTCAACCAGGAATCTTCAACAGAAAAACTGACAATGAAAGAAAGAGGAGTGCGCAGAGCTCCGTGCGGACCGCACATTAAAACTCTAATTTAGTGAGCTCCACCTGGATCACTTTTGGTTGGCTTCTGCATCAGAATACCCAAACATCACGCCACGCAATTGAGCAACTTCTTCTTTTCCCCACTACTTACCTGTGTGAGCTGGCGTTCTCTACTCTGGTTTACATGAAGAACAACAGGAGGTCACGGCTCTCTGTTGAACAGGACTTGCGTGTGCCCCTCTCCTCAGTGCCACCAAGGATTAAAAAAATCTGTGCGCACCGACAGGCACACGTGTCTCACTAATTTGTAAGCAGACAAAATATTTACAACAGCACACGTTTCAATGCTGATAAAAAAATGTTACAGTTATTATTTGTAGTTCAGGACAACGGACAGTGCAGCTTCCTTGCATTGACAGTTCTTTGCGCTTAATTTCTGCTGAGTTTTCTTTGCTTCTTTTTTTAATTTTGTGAACCATGATTTAAATAGGCGTCTGGCTGCTTTGATGAAGCCTATTTTGATGAAGGTTTCAAATTAAATTTTGGAATATTTTGTTAATAAATATTTCATGAGTAATATAGTTGTCTTGTCACAATTTATTTTGAATTAGTACATGATTATGACAAATATTTTGCTTTACATGATGGATAACACAGGTTTTAAATGCTCTTTAGCACAATAAGTGTGCCATGAGATTTTTACTTGTCCTTTGGTATGCCTTGGGCACAAAAAGTTTGGGAACCACTGGCTTACTGTAAGTTTCTCACAACTTGTGGTGTCTAGCTTATCCAACATCTATGAATAACGAGTATATAACATATGCATAACTTATATCAACGTATTTGACGTGTTCCAGATGACCACTGAACGTGTTTTTAATTTACAGCTACTGTATAATGGCGTATTGGTAGTGTTTTGGTATGAAGGGGGGGTCACAGGAGGAAACTGTCAGTTCTCTACAGACTTCATCCCCATCATTGGTTGAGCGAGAAGGTAGCTGTGATGGTGTGATGATCCTCCCTGCGTTAACGCCCACTGCCACGACCAACAATCTTCCTAGTAGACATGACGGTGAATCTGCTATGACTACAAACTGTCTTTCTACTTTTTTTTTTTTTTGGGTAGGTAAACAGTAGCTAGCTTAATACCGCGATCAAACACATCTTTTTATGCTGCCCCCTGAGCAGCAGTAATGTGCTTGAGGGGAGCAACTTTAACTGATGCGTCGTAATGCCATTGAAATGATGCTTGTGCATCATTTCACTGGACTTACACTGCCGCGGCATTATTTATAAGTTAGGCTTTCGTTGGACATAACTTCTGGACTTGTTATGAATATGCTATGTATACGGGCAAAATTGAAAAAATACATAGAAAGTTTAGCGTATGCCAGCGTTTTAGAAAATTCTGGGATGTTGGACATACGCTGTCTAAATCTGCAAGGTGTGACAGGGCCTTAAGATACTTCAAACGCTATGCATGTTGCCAGAGGTCATATAGGGCTGGTGCACCGATATTTATGTAAGCCTCAGTTTTGTTTGTCTGCCCCAGAGAAGTTGTGGCTATAGTTAAGTCTGCCACTATCAGTATGAAAATTTGTGTTTGAATGGGTGCATAAAGAAAGGAAGGTAGTGTGAAGTGCTTTGAGTCCCTTAGCTGGATAAAAAAAACAATGTTAACTAATGTTACATTTCACTTTTTTGGGAAATTTTACCCATCTATTTAAATGAGAAATTTTAAGGAGGAAAGCTCAAGGTCCAGCATTTTTTGCAGGGTTTATGCCCTGTAAGTAGAAATGACACCAGTGTTATGCACATGCATGGGAGAAGAAGAAAAGCAGGCTGCTGCCTCTGCAGAGGTTAATTTATTTAATTGATAATTTGGTTAAAGAATTTAATTGTTCTGAGCGTTCTTACCTTTTAGCAAAAAGAGGGACAACTGTCCATTTTCATAGGATAGATCTGAGGCCCCTTGATATGTTGAAAGCTGCTGCTTTATTCTCACCTTATTGCATTGTAGATCAGACCTTTTGTCACATAACAAAAAAAAAATATTATTTTTAAACTCTTGTGTGGAGTCTGATGTGATGCGAGCTGCACTTGTGGCTAGTGTTTTGCCAACAGTTGCCAGTGTCACATGCAAGTCAAGAGAATCTGAACTTGAATCACTCTCTCATGAAGTGACAGTCGAGCTAATAGAGACAACTGGTAAATAGAGGGCAACTAATTTTACATGTTTGACAATTGTAAGGGCCTATATGGGAGTAAAAAAAAAATTATGTTTAATCTTTATGCTTGAGAAATGCTCCTTTAAAGCTAAGTTTCTTTAAAGCAAAATTTTATATTTGTTGAGACAAAGAAAAATTATCATAACTCTGGTAACAGAAATAAATATGTACATCTGTTATCTATCTGTCTGTCTGTCTATCTTTCCATCTATTTTCCTGTCTATTTTCCGTCTATCAGTTAATTGTTTTTCTTTTCTGTTAAGACATTGTTCTCTGAAAATGGGAAACAATGTCTAATCCTTTAATGTGAGACTTAGATTTAACAGCAGGATGATATAGATGCAATTGGTGAATTAAAATATTTGTCCCTAGAATCAAACTAAAATGCTGGAATGTGTCACTAATAGCAGTATTTTGTATTGGACAGCTGCTTTTGGCTGTCAACATTTGGGGCTCAGTTTTAAAGCTACTAGACCTTAGATCAGAGGTCTTCAACAGGGGGTCCGCGACCCCTACGGGGTCCGCAGAGGTATTGCATGGGGGTTGTGAAGTTTTGGTTAATTAGACTTATATTCCCCCCTGCAATATTTTCCACTAATTGAAATGTCTTTAAATCCACATTAACATGAATTCAACAGACTGTAGTAAACAGATAAATGAAGGCAGAAGATGTCTTTCAGTCATCAATGCAGATCTGCGTTTCTAAGTAAAAATAAGTCAAATATCTGACAAAAGAGTGGAAATTAGAAGATTACATAAAAAATGTTTTGTTATTGTTGTTCCAATAAGTTTAATAGTAAGAACAGAAACATAGACTCTAGATTTTTTTAGTTCTTCAAAAAGTCAGAGAAAGAATATCAAGATTTGACGCATAAAATATCTAAAAACATGACTTATATTTTTAGATAGTCTTCCTCAATTAGAGCATTCTTTAGATAGAATGACAAATG
>NW_015150515.1:703809-705545 GCF_000732505.1 Cyprinodon variegatus
ACTCCATCTGTAATAGAGTGACTATAGAACCAGTTTAATATAACAGAATTTCATACAATATATAAAATTAGGGGTTCCCCGCTCCATCATGCCATCAGTTTGGGGGTCCTTAGCCTGGAAAACGTTGAAGACCCCTGCCTTAGATTTAGACACCTTTTATTGTCATTTTGTATACACAGTGTCTATACAAAACAATTTTTTTAGTACAGCTTTTCAGACAGTAAATGAACCTTTCCATCCCATAAAGTACAGCAGTGATCAAATGTAACCAGTGTGGGAGACATGGCCAAGGGTATTACTAGGCTTTGTGATTAGATTTTTCATTTTTGTTTAAATAATTGTGCTCTTATTAAGTGTTTTTTTTTATACATGACTGCAAACATATTTTAAACAATGGTCATATCTAAAAGAAAGCTGCTTTGTTAACAATAAAATAATGTCTTCAACTTTCAACTCAATAATAAATAAAGGACCAGCTGTTTATCTGCTCCATACAGTAGTAGCCATTCAAAATGTCACCAGTTTCCTTGGCGGGTCCTTGGCTGGTCGATTAATTTTACACATCAATATTTGTACTAATAGATTTTTTCTGTCATTAATTGACATTAATATCTAAAGAGAAGCATCATCTCCTGTTCAGACTCTGTAATTCAGTGAAAGGGTGGAGTCAGAGTAAAAAAAATGTAAGAGATTGTCACTACAGTGGCAGAAAGTTTGAGGGGATTTCGCTGACAGTTGGAGGAAAGAGGGCTGCCATTCGGCTGGGAAGGAGCATTTTGAATAGCTGCTACTACAGCTAAGTAGGAATTTTTAACAATATAACATGTGAATAAACATTTGCGTCTGAAAACAGTTTAAATGACCATCGTGTTAGCGGTGTTAGCCATCTATTATTAATGTCTTCTTATAACGGAGTTATTTGTTACCTGACCTCCCTCTGCCATTTTAAATCCAGAACCCAGGTACAACAAGTATCACTATGTTTTATAAAGGATACACATACTTTCTAGTCATCATCTCTATATCTTATATCTCTACATCTCTCTTAGAATCTAAAAGAGATGTAGGTAAAATAAAGGTTAAATTAAAATAAATAAATAAATATCAACACCACTACCATTATATTAATCATCCCCAGTAGCAGTAACATTTAATACATGTCATTATTATGCTTTTATCCATGCAGTATATTTGTCTTATTATTTAACTTTCTCCTATTTAACAGAAATGTCATTGGTAGTTTATTCATACCAACAGGCTTTCTACTCATTCTAATGGTATACAGTAATACATATTTCACAACGAAAAGGTTAAAGTTACAGCTAAGAGCAATAAAGCGGCAGTGCATGGAAGTACTACAATGCTTTACTACATTTTTTTTTTTTTTTGTGTGTGTGTGTGTGCACCTTGAAGCTCTGTGTCTCAGGTTTTTTTTTTTCCTGAAAAGAGATCACCTAGGACAAACTCCTTAAATAACACTTCATAACTTATAAATATTAAATAACCAGGAGATACGACAACAGATTTGATATAAGTTGTAATCTTACTCAGATCCGAGAAGTTGCTTAGATTTTACAGAAGGCGTCTGCTCACCAACCAGGCTCACCTCTCAGGAAGCGGCCTTGATAAACAGTTAAAGAGGCATTTGATACTTCTCCAGTCTGCCACATCATCACATCATTACATCATAAACCTTAAAGGAATAGTGCACCCAAAACATGATTAGCCTTCATTTT
>NW_015150515.1:706969-708528 GCF_000732505.1 Cyprinodon variegatus
TAACATAGTTATGTATAATATATTACATTTCTGACTGTATATCCCTGTAATTATTACACACTGTAGCTTTAAGGTGTAACAAACTCACACATCATCAGTGATAATTATCCTAACATTATATGACAGCCAAAATTGTATATTTGTTTTCTTTTTATCAATACTATACCAAGCATGTTATTTTGTGAATAGTTTTTTTGCTAGAAAACAACAATTAAGGTAAAAAGCTTCATACTGGCTGCTGTTTTAGTGCAATTATTGGTAGGAAAATAACAAGAGTTGTGTGGGGAACCTAATTCCTCCCAAATATGTGAATGTTTGGAAGCTCTGAGCAGAGCAATTGCACTGCTAGGAAATAGTTCTTCTATGTGAACATGACTTGTCTTTTACAATAAATCCTCTTAAACTTCATGTACGTGTCTTTATGCTCCTTGCTGCAGAGTACCTAAACCATGGAGATAGAGATTGGCGTAATACTAGTATAACGCCTGTATGTGTGGGTGTATATATGTGTGTATACCCATAGATGGGCTGTTATTGTCATTCCCTACATGCAGATTGACAGCTCTAATTGTGATCTTGTTTTCTCAGCTTGCATGTTGCATCATTTTAGTGCGCTATGGATCGCCTCAGCAGATCATTATGCATGCTCTAGTTTGACATGTTTCAAGCTGTGGAAGGTTGAGATTATTAACTCGAAAAAGATTTTAAGGTCTTGGTGCATAATGATGGCAGCAGTGCAGGTGGGGCATCTCTTGCCATAAATCAAGTGTGTCAAATTACAAGACTGTGTTACATGATTAGCATCTACATAATGAGAGGAGTTCATTATCTTCCTTTATTAACTGTGATTGGGCGTTCCTGATGCTTTAATCGGAAAAGCGAAAAACAGGGCGGATGCATACATGTTAATTGGGATTGGTTTGGTGGCTTTGCATTGCATTGTGAAGGTGAAAGGGTGGAACTCTGCTGGTGTGTTTTTCTTTGCGGCTGCATGTATGTATTTTTTTTTTAACATGCCTTACATAGAAATAAAATACAGACTGGAGGACTTAATTCCACCTCACCTCTTATCCAAGTCTCTTGTTGCTTATCATCTATGTGAGTCTTTCCAGTTGGAAATTCTACTAGACAGAAAACATTGTAGGTTTATTAGTATTGCTTTATTGCTTTTCCATAGGTTATCTCTGTATTTTTCTTTGAAAAGCAAATTCCCAATTATCTTTTTTCATTATTGATATTTGTTTAATACAGTAAACTTATAAGAAGTTCACCATAGTGAAGAGAAGGTGTTACAGCTGCAACTATGTTGGGGTTACGATTCTACCATCTTTGTACAACTAAAGATTAAAGCCCCATTTACAGTACATTTTTACAGTCCGAGCACTGTAACAGAGGTAACCTTTGAGTGTAAACAGCGCAAAACTGAACTGAACTGTGCCAGAAACCACCAAACCTCAACGTGGTTTAATTGTGGCACAGTTCTCATTTCCTTAGATTATTGAGACAGTGGCGTCAGATGTAGGATTTTGCCCTGAAATCGAAGGATTGACAGTTCAAGC
>NW_015150515.1:709775-713395 GCF_000732505.1 Cyprinodon variegatus
TTCCTGAATGTTGCGGGCGACGCCATGTTGGTTTGCTTGTTTACCTGTAGAGAGCATTAGTACTGTAGATCGTCACTAGGAAGCGAGGAACCATGCTAGCATGGTGTGCAAATGGTCCTAAGGAACCAATCTTGGCACTGTTATATGATTCAGGCTCGGCACGGATCGGTTTTCAGAGGACAGTCTAAATGAGGCTTAAGACTTTTTGCAACTTGGTGCAAAATCTGTCAATCTATCTTTAAGCATCTCTGCGTATTTTTTAGTGTTGTAATGCCTATGCTGGTTCACAACGTCTGTCCTAAACCCAATACAGAGCAAATTATATTGGATACACCTTTTTAGATGAGTGTCTAAATGTCCAGTGGGTGAAAAGGAGTGAAGTCAAAATTTCCCTTGCACCATGAAAAGTACGATAGTGATCAACCATGGTCGCTAGATGAGTATATATATGTCCATGGATGCTTTGCGAGAGCTCTCCTCGCAAAGCATCAGGATATTTGTTTTGCCAGTGTGAAAGAAAAAACATGCAGGGGTCCGGAGGCATGTGACCAACAGGGGAGCAAACAATAGTAATCATCTGTCCAAATGCTCATTTAACTGGGTTCACTATGATGTCTACTATATAGTCCCTGTTCTATATAGTGATTGGGGGGTTCAGGGGTTAGGGCGGACGTTTGGACACAGCCTTAAACTCTCTGGTATAAAACAGACTGTACCAATTGCAGTGCGAGATGAGAGGGTTAACAGTTGCAACAGAGTTACCCATATTGCTACAAAGCTTTTCTGCAAATGTGACAGTCAAGATGACAGCCACAACGGACAATGTTTTAATGATGCCCTTTATTATTTCCAGCATGAGTTGTGTATATTGTTAAAATGTTGTGCTTCTAAGCTTATCTTATGGGTCATAACCTGTTTCTGCTGAGTTTTTTAATTCTGACTTTGAAATTGGGTTCTACCCACTTCTCTCCCCACTGATCTGCTATGTATAAGGCATAAGTCAGTCTCAACATCAATTTATGCATGCGTTTTGTGAGTTTATATTTAATGTCACCTTACTGGAGGTTAGACCCTCACCCTGTATTCAACAGGAGTATTAAACTCTAGACCCAGAGGGCCGGTGTCATTCAGCTTCAAGATGAAAACCGTAAGGTCCAAATATGATGTATATATGTCTGGACCCCAGCAACACCAGCTGTTTGCCATGGTACCAGCTAATGGGGATCGTTAATAAAATGACTAATGTTCTGCTTTTAACACCCCTGATCCAGTTGAGTACGATTCAGAGAAATTCTGTTAATCAGCCATCAACTGAAATCAGGTATACTGACGCAGGGACATATTTTAAACATGCAGGGGACTGGCCTATCAGGACTGAATTTGAATATCTCTGTTTTAGACTTTTACTGGGTCTAAGAGGTTTTCCTTCAGGATTGCTCTGTAGTTAACTCTGTTTAATTTTAGGACACCTTTAACTGTGATTGGGCATTTCTGAAAAGCAGAAAAGACAGAATGGATGCATGCATGTTAATTTGGATTGGGTTGATGGCTTTGCATTGCATCTTGAAGGTAAAGGGTTGGACTCTGCTTGTGTGTTCGTCTTCGTGCCTGCATGTTTTATTTTTAAGCATGCCTTACATAGAAATAAAATTTAGACAGGAAGACTTAATTCAGCCTCACCTCTGATCCAGGTCCCTCTCATGGTGCAAACCTACCAGCCATGTTGCCAAATGGATTGATTGATTGGCTTTATTGATCTCACAGTGGAGAAATTTACTGATTTTATGTCCTTACGTCTCCCACCGGCACCTGAGTGCAGAGCACTATGTTTCTTCTCCACAATTATACGATTTTGGATTGTAAAAGAACATATTTGTATCTATTCATATAGATATTTCCCCCCTTTGTTTCATTCCCAACAATACAATGTCAGTGATACTCTCCCTAAGCTTTTTCATCCTAGTTATCCAAAATGTGCATCACTTCTGGATATAAGGGGCATAGCCACCAAGTGACATTGTAGATATTGATCTTGATGACAGTTAAACATTGTTACCCCAACCTGTTATGGATCCTCAGACATTTCATTAAATACAGTTGGACTTTGGTTACTAATTAGCTATCTTCCAAAGACAGTTATTAAAATTAGATAATCTTAGGGATATAAAAGGAAAAGGGGCTATATACATCTAAAACATTTGTTTGGGCTCCTAACAATACATTCGGAGGAGTTTAAGGGATTGTAAAGAATTCTGCAAAGCACTATATAAGGTGGTTTGGAACAATATGTGGTGGTGTAAATTTCAATCTCTAAAGACTTACACAGAAGACAACCAACAATTAGAGAGTTTTATTGAAATGAGAAACATAACCTTTGGTGCTCAGGCTCTGGTGGGAGACATAAGAATAGAGAATTGGGATATTATGATTGAGCAGCAGGAAAGGCACGTCTTCCCCAAAGGGTCGTGAAACTGGTGGAGGAACGGAGGCCAAAGGAGGTAGGGAGCCATACAAAAATGAGGATGATGGTGGAGATGGGTTCGGAGGAGGGTTGCAGCATTATGGTGCAGAAAAACCTTTTGGTGGAAAAGTCCTCTTTTAAAGCAGAGGCATAGCAGAGGTGTGCAAAGGGCTGATAGGCTTGCAGTTGTGGAGCATCAGTGGGCGATTAGATGAGAGCTGAATTAAGTCTTCCAGTTTGAATTCTTGCTGAAGCTGAATTATACAAAGACTACAGTATAGTTGTTAATTTATCTTATGGTGATGATGCACATCCTTCTACGACCAAATGCCATTGACAGAAAATCAAAAATCTATCTAAAAATTGTATGTATGTATTTATATACGTATGTATGGATGGATCTCTGTCTCTCTCTCTCTCTCTCTCTCTCTCTCTCTCTCTCTATATATATATATATATATATATATATATATATATATATATATGTATGTATATGTGTGTAAATATATGGTAGACTTTAAAATAGATGCATATGTGGTTCATTTTGACAGTTTATTCAGTATCAAAGGGTGGTACTAAAGTGGCGTCAGTTGATAGCTTGCATGTGAACAGGGGGAGGTGTATTCACACACGATGTAAGGAGGCTTTCAGCAATCACACCATTATATATAACAGCAAGCTCCTCTTGGAGGTCAACACATAGGGTGTCTTTGAAATGTAATTATGTGGCAATTGGTGAGGTGTGGATGCCGATGTGGCAATTTATAGTTGGTTCAGTCTATAACACACGCACAGACACACACACACATTTCAAGGCCTTTGTGCAGGGTAGAATAAACGAATGATGGTGACAAGGGCCGGTGATAGTGAGTGCATGGCTCAGTGCAAGGAGAGGCCAGTGGAGATATTCTTTGCCTGACTGATCCCTGTGTCGATGCCGTCGATCTAACTCAGGGTTAATGACATTTATTTTGAGATCAAGTTTTAATAAAAAAAAGTTGCTCAAAATGTAATATTGTCGCTTAGAAATGCAGCTTGTTGGTCAGAAAAAAAGGTTGAACAGCTCTCTTTAACCTTTTATTTACGATATTTTAAAAAGTCTGACTGAAGGTGTGTTTGCTGACATTTTGGGTACAGGGAGCGAGCAACTGCCTTGGCA
>NW_015150515.1:713906-726552 GCF_000732505.1 Cyprinodon variegatus
GTTTTACTAACACAAACTGAGTGATCATACTGCTGCTTTGTCGCCTCCACAGTCGTCTCCATGCTGCTGTGGCTTCCACGCTGCATTTTGTTTTGATGACGCACGCGGCTGTAGGCTACGACACTGGTAGCTGGTGTTGCCAGATTGGGTGTTTTTCCCGCTACATATTAAGGCCTGTTTACGGTGTGATTTAGCAGGGGTTTCAACCTGCTAAATCACACCGGAGGGCTCTATAGAAAATTTGGCAACCTATTAAACGAAGTTGAACTGAGAGAGCGTCCCGTTCACAGAGACCAGAATGAACAAGTTCACAATAACGTTCATCAGGCAGTAATACAATACGTTCAGTTCACGTTCGCCCAAAATATGAACGCGTTCATGAACTTTCGTTCAATGAACGCGTTCAGGCACAACACTGTTGATTGCATCGACTCATTGACTCAAATACAATCCCTCACACTGAGCATGCATGTAGCGACAGTGGAGAGGAAAAACTCCCTTTTAACAGGAAGAAACCTCCAGCAGAACCAGGCTCAGTGTGAGCGGCCATCTGCAGAGGCCGACTGGTGTTCAAGGAGACAGTAGCAGAGACACAAAAAGCAGCTGCAAAAGGCGGCCCTGTCCAGGAAACTGAACTACTATACTGGTTGGTTTCTCTATCAATCAAACAGGCAACAACAGAAAAAGTGTAGCAATGTCACATTTGGGGCTATAACACAAAACAAAAGAACCATTTAAAATTTAAAAATTCTTAAAACATAAAATAAAGATTTGACTCAAACTGTCTTGCACAATGGCCTAAGTGATTATGTGAGCCTCATCATTATTATCTTCATCATGTCTTTGAAATATACTTTTCATTATCGAAAAGGTAGTACACTGTCGGAACTAGCAACCAAGCTTGACTTTCTGAGTTGCATTTGAAACTCACTTTGACTTCGTTTTTTTTTATATTTACACACTGAGCAAAATGTATTTGCCTTGACAACATCATTCTATACTTTTATCACAGAATGTTGTCTGCACCATATGACCTTATGTTGCTCAAAATCAGACAGACCTGACAAATCAACCAGGAAGGTCAAACTAAACAAGTTTTCTTCATAAACCCAAGTAACCTGAGACAACTGAATAAAATCCTACTGTCAGATTGGTAGTAGGTTTTCTACCTAAGGTAAACCAGCTGATTATATCCAGTCATTGACTCCCTCCTCCTGGTTGAGCTTGTAGCAACATAAAATATTTGTTTGCCTATTTTGCTTGACTCTAGCTCAATCCCTCACTCTGAGCATGCAATTTTTATGTTAGGCATTTCTATATAGTCTTTTATAGTTTCCTGTCACTACATGTGTCTGAATGTGTAAGTCAGGGTTTTCAAGAACAAAAATATTACACTGATGATGCAGAGGTCTCAAAAATTAATGCAGCAAATATGATAAACTTTGCTTTAAAGCTGACTTAAAACTTGAAACCAGGGTTGGTTGTCCTGGCTGGTGATGTTCTTTGTGGTGCTGACTTCCTCAGTTCATTTGTTGCTGAGGCTGATACAGTCATGGCATACTCATCAATATTGATCTTGTGATATGTAGCTGCAGCTTTGAACATATTCCAATCAGCATTCCAAACAGCCCTGGAGTTTCTCCATGGCCCCCTCAGTCCACACTCTGACCTCCTTCACTGTTAGTTTTGCCCTGATTAGCTGGTAAACGGATGAGCCGAGGCGGGGGCAGGGGGGCTGCTCTGAATGCATCTTTAATGTTAAAGTAGGCTTAATCTAGAGTGTTCTCTGCCCAGGTTGCAAAGTCTACATGTTGGTAAAAATGAGGGAGCACATTCTTCAACTTAGCCTGGTTAAAAATCCCCAGCAATGATGAAAACTCACTGTTTGTGTGCAGATTGGAGCTCAGAGAGCTCGGTATAGAGTTTTCTATTAGTGCTGGGCGGCATGTAAACAGCAGTGATGCTAACCATAGTGAACTCTCAGGGCAGATAGAACAGTCTGCAGTTAACTTTCAGAAACTTGATGTCTGGCGAGCAGAGCTGGCAATCTAGCATTTTTATACCAGTTGTTGTTTATGTAAACACGGAGCCCCCCTCCTCTAGTCTTACCTCAGAGTTCGCTATTTCTATTGGTGTGTTATAATGTTAGCCCCTCCAGCCTAACGGCATTGTCTGGTATTAATATATGAAGCCAAGACTCAGTCAGGATGATGGCGCAGCAGTTACTAATCTCCTTTTTAATTAAAAGAGTTCGAGTTTGAGATGATCCATTTTGTTATCCAGTGAGGAGACGTTGTGGTGCAGGATTGATGGGATCGGTGGTCTGTGAGGATTCCTTCTTAGCTTCGCTGTTAGCCCACCTCTGCAGCCCCTCTGTTGACGCCTTGCACAACGCTTCCATCTCTCCGGCGTGGCCTCCTGCATTAGCCTGCCATTCTGTTCTCATCTGTCCGAAGCACACTGCAACTTTTTAAACGGTAAAGATTGGCTGTATTTAAGAGTCCAGGAAAAACACTGTGTGATCATGGCTCCAGCAGGCACTGGCGGTCGTAGATGTGAGACCAATGCCTAGTTTGTATTTTGTGGAATAGTCGAGAGCTGTATCAGGCCACTGTCTGCAGGTGCAGCTATATAGAAGACAGAAGCAGAAATAAAAAGCTCTAAATACATCCTATGCTAGAAAACTCAAATGATGTATCTTTGTCATATCAAAAGCATGAAAGACAAACAGGAACAATAATTGAAAAACAGGCTCAACATCATGATCTGAGGTTCTGAAGCCAGCAGCCCAGCTAATATCTCCTTCAGGCATGTTGCCACTGCCAAACAGAATCAGATCAGATGAAGATACTATGACAAGAAAAAGCAGAAAGAACATAAAATTAGGGGTTGAAATAACAAATAGTTCAGAATGGGAGAATAGAGATAGAATGAAGCAGAATGATGAAAAGTGTTCCCTGTCCTCCAGCAGCCTATGGTAGAAGCCACATAACTGCATACATAACTAAGGAAAACCTGAGAGTACTTAACTATACACATATTTTAAGCCTAGTCTTAGAAGTAGACACTTAAGATTAAAATATCAGAAGATTACGTCTATTAAAAAAAAAAATTAAAATAAAAAAATGAATACAGACATATGGTCCTAATAACGATTATGTTTAAATTTTGCTTCAGGGTCGTTATATTCAAAAGGCAGTTAATCTAACAAACTAGCCTCATTGGAATGTATATTTTAGTGAAATGTCATGTAGCTGCAAGTCAGTTAACCATGTGTGGAGGAGCAGATACATTTACCTTGTTTCACTTGGTTGCTTTGTGTTCAAGACAAGGTTGAAAGCTTGCAAAATGAGAAGGTAAGTCCAAATATAGAAAAACATAATGTTAGATATTTTTTAAATGGAATGTTGCATCGCCACAATTCAATATATTAAAGTTTTCGAGGAAAATGGCTGTGGTTCCTGGAGTATATCAAAATTCTCCCAATTACCATTTTAGCTACTTATCTTTAGCCAAACTTCACATAATGTTGCTGCAGGAAAAGAAAAATGTCTATGACTCATGAGTCTGAATAATGGAGCTGGAATAAGAAAAGGATCAGATTTTTTTCTGCTCTGTGAGGTCCACTGGTCGTCACTCACTATCAGATGATACTACCGTCTCTTTTCTTTGATTTATTTTAGCTGGTGGATGAAAAAGACAATGCCTCTGACATTCATTATTGATTCCACATTAACTCATTGGATGTCCTCCTTTCTTGATTCCTATTTTTTCGTTTGGTCCAAACAAGCACAAAAATGTGAAGTTAGCTAAGATTTGAAAACTTAATTAGTTGTTTTGAAAATACACAATACATAGTTCCTCTTATTGTTTCCCGACATGCTTTATGGCTTCCAGGTAGACAGCAGTTTGTGTGTTTTCTCTCGCTTTAAAGATTTAATTAGCCTATATTACGTGTTTCTTTTATTTAGGACATTTGCCTGGTTCTAAAAAAAATGTACCTCATATTTTTTGTTTAAAAATTTGGCGAATTAATGTCTGCCAGAAGAAATGGGAATACTAATAAAGTAGCTATTGTATTTTGGATTGTCCAGTTGTCTTCTAACTTTATGTAGAACACAATTGGATGTTTCCAGTTGTGTGATTCTTTATACATGAAATGTTTCTCTTAAAGGAATAGTACACCCAAAACATGATTAGCCTTCATTTTCTACTCACCCCCATGCTGAACAACACTCTGGAGTACTTTTTTGATATCTCAAATGCATCTGGAGATCTGGGAGGCTTCTTGCTGTCTGCTGACATTCAAATAATGGAGGTCTATGGTGCCCGAGACAGAAAGGTCCATAAAAGTCCACAAAAAACGTGTCAATATTCCTCCATACTGCTCGTCCAATGTATTCCAAGTGTCCTGAGTGGGTAGCATCCAGAATTTACTCGAAACGAAGTCATTTAGAATGTTTTTAGAGCATAAACAGTAGTGTATAGGATTTCCTGAAAGCGCGCACATGCGCGTTCACGACGCTACGGAAGCCGGCAGACCAAACCAGCGCATTCAGCTCGGCAAAGAACTCATGCTCTTGCTCAACACTGAAGTCCTCAGACATTTTTCTTTCGTTGTTTCTTTCTTTGCACAGGTAAACAGCACATTTCTTCTTCTACGCTTGCATTATTGGCAGAGCAGACCCTGAATGCGCACTTTCATCTGGCTTGGTGATAAGTCAGGTTTTTTTGTGTAGTCTTCTGCCCTCTGTTATCAGGTATATCTGATTTTGTACAATAGGATTTTGAGCAAAGTTTTTACCATTAAATTATGCAAAAGGTGTCAGATGCAAAACATTTCTGAGACCGTATGTATCAAATATGATACATTTGGCATTACAGGGTTAAGGATAGATTCAGTTGATTCCACTCTTTCATATTGGTGACTTCCTGTTCTTTAGTTATGGATGAAAAGTTTACCATATTCCAGTATTTTGTTCTGTCTCTTTGAATATTCATACAGACTCATGTCAACACATGGCTGGCTGTAAAAAATATAATTCTGGCAAAGTGGCATAAAACAGCTGTGGTGTTAGAGCCCATCGTGGCATGCATATGATAAGGCAGGTGCCTCTCAATAAAACATTAACACATTTCTGGATAGTAAGCAAGAGTAGCATGATAACTAGATGCAGATGGATCTTGTATTGGCCCTGCAGTTGGACCCTTATGGCACTGTTGAATTTAGGTCTTCTCCACATGTGGTGGTTTAGTGGATGAGTGGAAATGATTGTGTTTTGTGGATTCAATTTTATTAAAACATATACAGTTTTACATCAACTTTTTTTTCTCCTTATTGTATCTTTTGTATATGTTTTGCAGATCTGCTGAAAACTGTTCAAGAGGAAAAACGTAACCAAACCCCCCCTAAAGTGTCCCCCCTTCTTTTCTATATTTAAAATAAATGAAATGACAAATTTTTGTTTGTCCAAACATATATATATATATATATATATATATATATTACGGAGCCCCCGTACGGGACATGGGGAATTTTTTTTTTCTTTTGCGTTCCTTCGCAAAAGTATTGCATTACCTCGCAAATTTTTGCGTTACCTCGCAAAACCTTTTAATAATAACAAAAAAATTCAAAAAAAAAAAGAAGGTGTATTTTTCCAAACCAGCTGTTGTAGTGCGATCACCAGGAGACTCTTGGTGTGTGTGGTGATTTTGGAGTCTCTGCACTTTATAGCAGTGTAGTTATTGATTTTTATTTGCAACGTTTTGCTGTTGTTTTACCATTTGCAGACGGTCCCTAACCACTCGCCTGGCCGCTGCCTGTGCATAGAGATCAATGTAATACATCCAGCTCATTTTTCTCGAAAATAACGCTTTTTGATTCTTGTAATACCTAGCCTGTGCTATTAGGACATGAAAGAGGCGCCATTTGTGTTTCAACAACGAGTTATTGATCCCGGAAGTCCGAATCTGTGAATATCTTTCTAACTTTACCGAAGTAAGGTTTTGCATTTTCATGCAAAACTTTCGCAAAAGGTTTTGCGAGGTAACGCAAAAGGTTTTGCGAGGTAATGCAAAATTTTGCGAGGTAACGCAAAAGAAAAAAAAAATCCCCATGTCCCCTAGGGGGCTCCATAATATATATAATATGTGAAATGAGACACCATTTTTAAATCAAACAGCTTGTGTCACCTGTGTGAATGTGATAAATAACTTCTGCCTTCATATTGCCGCAGACTTCTTGACCTGATAAGAGGGCTGTTTTTTTTTTTATCAAATCTTGATGCTTACACATTGCAGATGAAGCAGAAATTGAAAAAGACATAAAAAGCTGAGACATTTCTAATTTCGATGTAGTAGAAGTGAGTAATGAGAAGAACATTCTCTGAGATTAGATAAAATTGTAGAATGATAGAGAGACCAGGATGGTCACAAGTGAAGGAGGTCACTGAATGTGCAAAAGCTGAAGAAATGTGTGAAGATGAAGAAAATGATATTAGAATAAGTGGTGAAGTTGAGAATATTTTAGAGTCAAAGAGAGTGATTTCCTAAAATCGAATGCTAAAATCAGTCCTGTAGAATAACTGAAGATTTTTTTCTGAATGTGTCCTTTGTGTTAGCAGTAAGAATAAATGTAAGATATAATATAGATGTAATGAGAAATTTCAGCAGTTTAGAAGCCTGATGGTAAAAGAGAAAGCTGTTTATTTACTTTGGGGGTCTTGCATTCCCACTTGTGCACCCCTGCCCAGATGTGAGAGCTTTAAAGAGTCTGTGCTGAGGGTAGATGGAGTGTTTGAGATTGGTGGTAACTCCGTGGAGTCTGGAGTGAGAGATGCTCTGCAGAGAAAGCAGAGATGTCCTGCTGATCTTCTCTGCTGTCTTTACACCTCTCTGCAGGCATTTTTGCTTCACTGCAGTGGTGCTTTGATACCTGTAATGGAGAATGTCAAGATGCTCTCAGTGATACAGTTGTTGAAGTTTCTGAAGATCTTGAAATACCTGCCAAGTTCCTCTAGTTTCCCAGAAAGCAAAGCCACTGCTGAACCGTTCTAATCAATTGTATGGCGTTAAGGGTCCAGGTTAGGTTTACACAAATATAGACAGCTAGACTTGAAACTGCTCACACTGTCCAGCTTTACTTTCTCATAAGAAACCCTTTTTTCTCATACTCATGTAGTCTGTGTTACACTGAAGACCTTGACTTATTTTCTTGGCGTTATCTTTAGAAAGTATTTCAGTTTTTCCACTTACATGTTTTCATCGCTCCATATCTTGTTAGATATTTTCTCTCTTGTCACCAAACCTGAACATATGAAAGCGAGAACATACTATGTGTTGTACCCCATTGTTCATTCAGGACTTTTTGTTGAGGAGCTAACTAACTAGTATAGTCATCCCTGTTTTATCACTACATGCTCTGATGCATTTCAGTAATCCAGGTAAATATAAAAGTTGACTAAGTCCTCTGGATTTCCCAGTGGCTTTTAAACCCCACAACAAATTACGGCAAAGTCGGGTTCATCCCAAAGATCAATCTAAGAGGTCAGGGATAGGCAACTCCAGTCCTTGAGGGCCAGTGTCCTCCAATAAAAGTGTCCTTGGTCCAGCACATCCGAATTAAATGACTGAATCACATGCTCAGTATGCAGGTTCTCCAGAGTCCTGTAATCATGTAATTATTTGATTCAGGTGTGTTGCAGCAAGGACAAATCTAAAAGGGTCAGGACAACCGGCCCTCAAGGATTGGAGCTGCCCCCACCTGACCTGCTGCTACTGGCTTACATCACATTCAACACAGTATTGACTGTTATTTCTAAATATTGATCATTGGTCCAGCCTCCTGTGTGGAAGATACTGATTTGTATATTGAGGCAGAGGGTGTATGACAGGCAGTGGTGGATTTAAGAAACTGGAGGCTGGTTTGAAGTCAGGAAAGGGGGACTCTAAATTGAAAGTGAAACAATAGTTCAATGATACTGATACTGATTTTTTTTTTACAGAATATATGTGCATTAAGTGTTTTTTTATTTCTTTTATCCCCCTCTTCTTGTCTCCTTTCTTTTTTTTGTCCCATCTAGTCATTGTTTTTTTGTCCGTCTCTTTCTTTCTCTCTTTTTTCTCATCGCCTTTGGATTTTCTGCCNATGTGCATTAAGTGTTTTTTTATTTCTTTTATCCCCCTCTTCTTGTCTCCTTTCTTTTTTTTGTCCCATCTAGTCATTTGTCTTTTCTCCATGTTTTCTTTAATCTCTTTTTTCTCATCGCCTTTGGATTTTCTGCCTTTTGTCCCTAAAATCATATTTTGTGAGTCTTTGTCTTTGAGGAGATTCATAACAGAAACCCTAAAGCCCAAAGTTTTGCTTTAACTTCAAATAAACAACACAGAAAAAAACACCTCACTTATTCATTTCTCATTCTTTGTAGAAAATATGATTGAAATAACTCTTCTTGAAAATGACGCTATTAGCTGTGTGATTAGTCATTATTCTTGTTTTATTTTACTTGTATGCTAACTGTTAAAATATGTTTCCATTCAGTATTGTACCCTTTGATTTTGCAGACACTCTGAAATGCACATTTTTCTACGTCTTGCAAACCCAAACCACGTGCAATGTTCCAATCACCAATGGACAATATACATTGACGTGCCATCTATATTTATTCTATATCTTAATATTCACTATACTTATTTCTCAAGATTGTGTACAATGTGTACTTTACACTTAGCAAATTACATATATTAGATAGATTTTACATATTTCTTCTATTCTGTTTTTGCACTGATATTGGTGGCTTTTTAACTTCTACAGAGTGTAATGACAACAGAGGCATTCTGATTGTGACATAGATTTTTCTCAATATACATACATTTTACTTCCTCAATGTAGTCAATATTAATAATTTATTATAACAAAACAACAAAGAATATTTGTGACCCTGCCTATGAAAACCCAGCTAAAGTCATTTTTTGGTGAATCTCAACTGAATGTATAAAACCATTCTACACAATGTTAAGAATGGTTTTATACATTAAGTTGAGATTCACCAAAAAATGACTTTAGCTGGGTTTTCATAGGCAGGGTCACATTTAAAACATCTGATTTAAGAGAAACCATAAAAACGTGGATATTGTTAAGGTGGAGCAGAAGAAATGCTTCATATTGGACCCTGATTTAGTTAATTTTAACTATTTCTTATAAATTGGCTACCTATTCTTAATCAAAATGCAGCATCTTTCTGTTAGAGTTGTGGATCATTTAAATAATCACAGAATCCCCGATCAGGTTCATTTCAGCAACTAAGTCAATGTTGATATCTGCAGTTATCTTTACCTAAGCCAAGCAGGTTATATTTTTAGGAGAGTTTGTTGGTGTGTTTTTCTGTCCATCCATTTACGTACAGGATAACTGTCATGGTTTTGCTTCTGCTTAAGTTTAATATTTGAGTTTTCATTGTTTTTATTCCATTTTGTGTTGTAATTATTTTTGATTGTATTTGAGTTCTTGGGTATTTCTTGTTTCCCCTCTTCCCTCTTATGTAAGTCTCCTTCACCCTTGCTCCCTTCTAGTCTCCTCTGTTCACACCTGCTCCCAATATGCTGATTAGCCTGGTCTTTGTTTTTCTCGCTCTCATATACAGTATGCACCTCCTACTCCCTATTCTTGGTTTTCAGTATTTTGTAGATTTTGTGGATTTATGTTTTTTGGGATTTTTATTTCTGTTGCTGTTTTTGGTTAATTAAGTCGGCAAGAAACCACCTTTAGCTTCAGTCTCTGCATTTGGGTCCTTCAAACCTCCTAACATTCTCTAACATTGTGAATTAGGGGTATTTAGCAAAACAAGCAGTTCCCCACTAAACCAGAGGGTGGCAGCAGCATCTATCGACAGCTTTAGCATTGGACTCAGAAAGTCTGGAGGTAATTTACTGAAGATGAAAACACAAGAAAAGGGAACGTTGTTGGCTTGTTAGCAGTATAAATTGAAAACCTCTGAAAAAATTGGATGGACATTATTTACCAAAGGAGCGCTTGCTGCCAAGGAAAAATTTAATTTTAAATGTGGTGTCCACCAGATCATTACCAAATTTAATTTAATTTTACATTTGGTAATGATCAAGAGCATTTGAGAGTTTAACTATAGGTGTAAGTCACTATATGGGGCAAAATTTGCTGCTTGGTGGAGGTCTGCACTCTGAGTGCTTTCTAGTTTTTATGTCGTTTTTTTAGCATCATTGTAAGTAATTTGTTCTTTTGTTTCTATAGCATAATGGCATTCATTACGTACACATTTGGACCAAAAAAACAAAACTGAGATTCAAAAACTTTGGAGGTCAGAATTGTGACATCTCCAGAGAAATGCCACATTTGTCAGTTAAAACAAACCTATGGAGTGAATAAGTGTTGTTATTCAGAATAACTTTGAAGATAGGAATGAGTAAACAGAGTGGCTATAAATGAAAATGGTGCATTTGTTGCGAGTCAAAAAAGAAAGAAAACAGGAAAATATTTCTAATCTGGGGGTTTAAGATTCTCCATTACCTTGCTCTAATGCTTGACATTTTTCCTGATCTCTGGTAGAAACATGACAGCAAAATCAGTTTGTTCTAATCCTGAACCAGTTCAAAAAAATTTACTCTGAAGGCATTGATTCAAACCAGACACCTTAACCAATCCTTCTTAAAAAATAAACATGAATGACCTTCTTTTTCCAAATCCTTTGTTTTTCTCTCTGCACAGACAATACAGCTGAGCTTTCCATGTTAAAAGATTATACCATAAAGAGCTGCAGCTATCCGTTATTGTCGTAATAAATTAATCTGAAGATAATTTTTTCATTAATCTAAAAGATTTTTTTTTCAGCACAGTAATTTTCTCACTCCAGCACTTTAAGTGGCACCAATGCACTTACTGTAAAGTGGGTTTACCACTACACAGAGGGGAGGAGATTGTTGCATATAGCACATAGATCCATGGATTCAAGCTGGAAGTTGACACTTTCCTACCCAACGGTAAATTTATATAATTTGACTGTAGACAAGAGGTGTGGAGTTATTTTCCCACCTACAGTATCCATCTTTTTCTATATTTTAAAACCTGAATTTGAGCTCATTTATTTCCTATACTGCATAGAAGTATTCACTCAGGCTGCACGAAAAAATAGACCAAAGGCTTATCTTATTAACTCTTGAGAAATGGTTTTCTACTGTTGGATGTTCTGGAAAGAGACTCAGAGTCCTTTAGCTTAGACTTTTTTTTTTTTGTTTTGTTTTTAACTCCCTTTATTTTGTTTCAAAGTATTTAACTTTCGGTCAAGTTGCATGTACAGTAAATTTCCCTGAGGTTTTTTTTTTTTTAAGTGTTGAGTATTTAGTGCAATCCTGATCAGAAAAGCCAGAACATTCGAAAAGGTTTTATCTTTTCTCCTTTGCAAAAATGAATAAATTCTTCTTGAATGAAAAGCACCGATCGTCTTGTTAAATAAGATTGAGACCTTTACTTTAAATAACAGTTATGAATGAGTTTCAGAGCAGGTAACAGACTTGTGTCAGTTAGCAGTCTGTGATCTCTATTTAACAATTTGACTAGATTTACAAATTAGTTTCAAATTATTTCAATATTCAAATCAGTCATGATTAGTTTGATTACAGTATATGGAGGACCAACTCTGCCATATTTAAAAATAAATACAGCAATAAATATTTTTTTTTTTACATTTCATGTTAAAAGGGAAGGAGGAAATGTAAAAAGGGAAGGCAGAAATGTAAAAAGAAATATAAAGGACAAAAAGTAAATAAGGTAAATATTACAAAGGCAAATAAATAAAGAAGCTAATTAAAAGAGTTATATACATTTATGTCTCACTGTATAATTTAATTTCTACTTACATTTATTTGTTGATTGTGTTTTTGTTGGCAAATAATTGTATGCTTATATATTTATTGAGCATTTATTTATTTCTGTATTTATTTTTAAATATGGCAGAGTTGGTCCTCCATATGATTATGCAGTGAACATCAAAAATAAAAGAGTAACAATTATTATTACTTCATCTAAAGAAATTGGTAAATCTGTCTTTTTTATTGTAAAATAATGATTTTTTTACAATTATTACTGCATCACATTTGTTATTTTGGCTGTTAATCTAACTCCATAAATAATAATGTGTGTAAAAACAGTTTTGGATGCAATTAGAAAGATTTTTGCTCATCAATTTATATACTGTAGGTCCTGAACACATCAACCACTTGACAAGCCAATCCCCTGAAGGCTTAAGGTTAATTGACATAATTGTTGCATTATATACAAGTTCTGTTATTTACATAGAATAAAAAAACAACTCTCTGGTACTGACAGATAATATGAATACAGAAATTATAAAAACTTATATTCCCAAATGTTCGAGTCTCACTTTATTCCAAATCAAAACTTACATTTTTCCTGTATATCATTTTTTCAATATTATTAAAAATCAGTACTATAAACACCCACATCATCAAAATTTATTTAAAGCATTTTTTTGGTATTTATAAACACAGAGGTCTTGTTTAGTTTTGTACAACTGAGTATACGGTTTCAACTTATATTTAAAAGCAACAAAAGTGCACCTCCAGGGAAGATGTGACATTTGTTCAAAAAGAAGATGGC
>NW_015150515.1:727345-730466 GCF_000732505.1 Cyprinodon variegatus
TTTTTTTAAATCTGTTTACCAGAACGCTTACCTTTCGCAGGGAAGTCATATTTAAATGTGAAATCATTCTGGCTTAAACATGTATATAAATGTACTCTTTATAAGAATATATCCCAAAATCAATAAAGTTTATATTTTCTTAAAATCTTTTTTTTTCTTTCTCGTTATTTTATGCAGGCCAGTTAGTTATACGCAGTGTTGGGGAGTAACGGATTACATGTAACGACGTTACATAATTTAATTACAAAAAATAATTACAATGAGAAAATATGTAATTCAGTTACAGTTACTTCTGAAAATATTAAGAGTTAAAAATTTAGTTACATTTAAAAAATATATATATAAAGAAAAACTTTTGCGAAATATGTAATGATATTTTTATTGCTTCACGCCCCTGTATCGCTGTTTCCCGCTACGGCTCCTTGTCTCTATTATATTTGCCACTCTGATGATCCATCCTGTGCTGGTGGAGCCTCCTTGAGGAAGAGCAAGCGAGCGGACGGTTCTATTTCAGCTCAAGCAGCGCATCAAACAGTGATGGGCAGTAGCGCCGTTACATGTAGCGAAGCTATTAGTTTAACTACAGGTTCCAGTAGCTTGACCTTATCGTCGCTGCTTTATTTATCAAGTAACTTTCCTGTAGTGACGTTATTGCTTTGATCAAGTAGCGACGTAGCGTCCACGTGAGAGGTCAATTTTAGTTTTGTGATTGTGTGTGACTGTTTCTACTGTGATGTGTGCATGTCATAGTAGTGTGTTTGAGAGGAAAACATAGTTTTGTTGAGAGTGTGTGTGTGTCTTCTGAGGTGTGTGCATGTTTTTTTTGGTGTACGTGAAAGGAAAAATAGTTTTTTGTCCTTAACGGCCCCCCATATAGATCCCTGGTGCTGGCATCTCTTCTTGTGGACATCCTGTGATTGCCTGTCAGCAGTTCTCTCTCAGCTTAGTGCTTTTTTAAGGTTCACATTCAGTTCTCAAAAATTAAATGTTGAACATGGGTCAATACTCATTAAAACCTTAAAGTAATCAAAAGTAATTAGTTACATTACTTTTTTTTAAAGTAATCGTTAGAAGTTCTACAATTACATTTTAAACAATGTAACTGTAACGGATTACATTTTTAAAGTAACTTACCCAACACTGGTTATACATCAGCTTGTACACCTTAATTCGGCTAATCATATATCAACGGTCATCTATCAATTTTTTTCGGTCATAGCATCTTGATTCATGTCACAGCTAATATACGCAACGGTTGAAATAAGAAGATTGTTGTTAGCACCAGCCCAGCTGATGTGTCCCTCCGGGATTGGTGTTAGATAAACAGAATCAAATCCAGATTAGAGCTACTATTTCAAGAAAAAGCAGAGAGAAAAAGGCGGTTTGACAGACAAATGTGCAGAATTGGAGAATAGAAATAGATTGAGGCAGAGAGAGTAAAAGTGGTCTCTATGCCATCCTGCAGACTAAGCCTATAGCAGCATAACTATAGAGATAACTTAGGATAACATGAACGACTCTGTCTAAAGACACCGCGAAGAAACTGGCGGAGTCAGGTTAAAATTCAGCCTCCTAGCAAGGTAGAATTGAAATGGAAGCTTGGAGATAAACAAAAGGGTTAGAGACATGAACACCACAAATAGGGATAATAATAGACTGTAAATAAATACAGTGGTTATTTGTTAAGCACACAATATAAGGCTACACTGATGATCAGGTTTCAATTTTGATATAGCTGATCCTGGAAAACTATGAGGAGAGGAAGGATGAAGCTTGGGTCATAAAAAAGGAATGGAAATAAGGATGTGAGGATGATTATTTTGTGGGGGCAGACAACCCGTCAGTGGTTTAAATAAAATGAAATGTACAGCAAAATATGATGATCTGATTATGATGATACACCCTGGACGCAGCTGGTAGAAGAGGAAAGATAGAAGTGTTTTTTTTTCTGTTTTTTTACGTAATTACTGTTACTTCCACAGAGAGGCTAATCGAATGGCACTTGGCAAAGCATGGCCGTGGTTCATCGCAGCTGGTGGAGGAGGGAGAGAATGGGCTTTGACTACCGGGAGGAAAAGTTGTTGAAAGCTGCGAAGGAGAGGTTTCAGGAATGTAACCGGAACTTGCTTTAAGGGATTCAGCACATGGGCGAAGGGCAAGGAAGGGGCTCAGAATCAGAGTTTTTAATGCTTGCCAATACGAAGAAGGAGGAGGATGGATGCTGGCAGAGGGACAAAATGGAAAAGGATTTGATGCAGCAGAGAGTGTGTGGGTGGATGTGGGGGAGAGGAGTAGAAAATGTCATGCCATTGTCCTTCCTTTGATAATCTACTGTATACAGTATTAGCATTTACACATATCCAATTCCAAAGCAGGCTGTTGCCTTGAAACGCATCTTCTATAGATGAAAAGGTGGCTGTATGAAATTCATTTGATGCTGTGAAGGCCTTTTAAGGTTAACGGCAAAACATGCAGTGATGTAGGAGTTTAATGAAGAATACAATTTCTGATCTCTTTTATTAATAGAAACCTTTTTTATTTTTCTATATAAGTCTGTGATAATAACACTATTGATATTTTTCTGTGATTGAGTCAATCACTAGAGCAAGGTTTAATGCAACAGAGGGACAGCTTAAGTGATCAAAGCAGAGAGGGAATCTTTGTTGGCGCTCGGCTGCAATAAGATGGCCAGTCAATGCTAATTTCAATAACTGTTTAATTATTGGTGTCAGGCCTCCTTTGGATCACTTAGTGCTTTGTGAGCAGGAAAGGATGAGAGAGGCAAATGGAGATACAGTAGGATTCCTTCTAACTGAAATTAAAATGAAATATGAATAACAGACAATAGTCTGTGTGTTGTTACACATTAGATGAGCTGGGGGCGAAAGAATTAAGAGCAGTGTCTCTTCTCTAGCGTCAATGCAGAGAGTTTAGATACAAAATAGTCTTTGGATGCGACTGGGGAAAAAGGAACCTAAAGGTCATAATTTTTACAGTAATATATGTGACAGCTTCCCACACCCATCCCGTCATGCACACACGGAGGCCAGGTGGTTGGAGTTTATGTCATATACTCAGTGTTGGGAAAGTTCTCTTTCTACGTGAACTAGTTCAAAGTTCA
>NW_015150515.1:731844-741463 GCF_000732505.1 Cyprinodon variegatus
TGTCCTGCTTTGTGTGGTATACAGGCTGTAATGAAGAGCCATTAGCCTCTCACAACCACCTCACAGTTAGGAAACGTAAGGTCGGGACAAAACCCATCTCTTGACACCGAGTCCGGCATGTGGTGTTTGGACGCACAGTTTGAGCAGTTAGATCACATCAGAGCATCGGGCCGTAGAGTGTAAGAACATACAGTACATTGTCAACTGTGAACTTTTAAATCCGTTCTTTCCGCGGTTTCGTCGCACAGTTTGAGCTGTAGCTGATTACATAGATTGGAAATATCGTACAGTGTATGGCTGGCCTAGATCAGAATATTTAGTTTATTTTCCTGTAAACTCCAATGTCTTAGATTTTTATCTTTGTCTATTCAAAAATAAGAATTTATGTGTGTGAGTTACAATTACATTACACAGGTTTTAAAATCTTTCTCGTTAATATCTGTTTATAAATTCAAAGCAAAATTCAGTCTCCTATTTCAGTGTATCAACTAGTAAATAATAGTGATTTTTTCTTTTGCATCTTATCTGTTAAATCAATGTTGTGACAACCATAAATTTCACAATCCAATCAGATTACAGATGGGTTTCTTTGTTCAGACAAAGTTAAAAGTCTTAGACATTTTGGTTTACAGGCTACAAAAATGTATTCGAAACTACACAATCCTATTTACAAGGACCAATTATATGACCTGAATTTTGTCCATAAAATAACAGCTCTTTTTTTTTTAGGAATTACATATTTTTATTGTACACTATGGATCAGTTTGTCTTTTCGACATCTCTGTTAGAAAACTTTAAGTGGATCCGGTACTATTTTAAGTACTGTGGATCAGACTATCTGAGGCACATTCAAAACACAGCGTCGGATGACTTTTGGTCACCCATTGGTTAAGGGGCAGTGTCACTAGTCCAAGCTTTTTTTTGATAACTTATATCTTTAAATGATAAACCATTTTACCTTGGGCGGGCCCCCCGGCTAACCCGTGGCTGTAGCTAGAACAAAATCCGGCCACCAAGAATAATCATTGGATCCTTCTCTATACCTAAAACTAATATGTTCGCTGTGATTTAATGAATTTAGTTTTAATCAGTAAAAAAATTAAAACAATAATTTTCGTTGCGATCACTGAGTCTGAGACCGGCCATTTTTGCCCTAATATGGTAACATCTCACTCCTGACATCTTCCGGCAGTGATGTCACTGTGCGGTAATCCTGATGCCATTCTCCCCGCTTAACAAGCAAAAGCAATGGGAACTACCAAACACACCTCAAATCAACAACAATTATTTTAGATTTTGAGAGGACTTGACCATTTAAGTACACCCGAGAGCTGTAAGCTCAAGCCCTAGCTACGGCTTTCAGTGTTGTTGTGTCCTTGAGCAAGACACGTAACCTGCATTGCCTACTAACGGTGGTCAGAGGGAATCATGTATGGCAGCCTCACTTTGGTCAGGCAGCCCCAGGGCAGCTGTGGCTACCATGTAGCTTGCCACCATCAGTGTGTGACTGAATGCAATGAAATGCGCTTTGGTCAAATCTCCTAACTTGAAAAAAGTGATATAGAAGTACAGGACATTTACCATTTATTTTATTATGGTTATATAATGACAATAACAGCGGTTAACTCTCTCTTCAGCTAGAAATATATTCATACTGCATCCACCGTTCAAAATATAATATAGATCAAAGCATATTCTTCTGTTAAAATCTTTTAAGGGTCAGAACCTGATACTATTAGAAATATGTTACAATGTTCAAACTAAATGTTCACAGACACTCTTCTTTCTAAATGTGTTTCAAATATTTGTGTAAGGAGAATGGCTAATTAAACCAAATTATTATTTATTTATTTTATATATATATATATATATATATATATATTTATCACGCCACTCCACTACTTTTTGTGGTTCTAATAAATAAAATCACAATCGGATACAGAGACGTTTAAAATGTAAAAATAAAAAATGAATGTAAAAGAATATTTTAGCCAGATACTGCTTCACAATTCCCTATGACATCCTCAGTCATTTTATTATTGATGTCTTTACTTCTAACACATGCAGAAGGCTGAGGCTTCCTGGAATAAGTTATTGAAATGTTCTGTTTTGATCCCACTGTGTCCTTAGCATCCCCCTTTAGTCTCTGCTTCTATTTAAGAGAACAAAACCAAAAACAAAGCCCAGGAATCCCATTTGCTCAGTTCTCTGTGTGAAAAGAACATGCTGGCATGCTGTGAAGTAGCAGATGCTTACTGCCCTGTGAGAGGACCTCAGACAGTGTCTGCCAGCCTTGCTGTTTGTATGATAGTTAGAGTGCGACAATTGTTGACTTCTCTAAGGACTTCTGGTTGCATTCCAAGGGCATGGAAATACATTTGGTTAATTCTCTTGTTAAATATCATGCGCTATATACCCAGAGTTGATGTGGATGTCATGACAAATTAAATAACTTTTTTATTGTTGAGGAAAAACAAATAACTATCTAGAACCTCTGTGTCAGGTTGGGGGGAAGTTTGAGAGGAGGACCCAAATGCGCACTGAAGCTGAAGATGTTTTCTTGCAGATTTATTTATCCAAACAAGGCAACAGAAGCAAAAATCCAAAAACATAAACCCTCAGGATCCACAAAAATACAGAAAACCAAAAAACTCACTTGAAGGGGAAGAAATGACGACAAACCAGCAACAGTGACTGAGCAGGAGGCGCATATAAACCAGGCTAATCAGCAGATTGGGAGCAGGTGTGAAAGGAGGAGTCTAGAAGGGAGCTAGGGAAAAGGAGACTGAAACAAGAGGGCAACAGAGGGAAACCAAGAAATACCTAAGAACTCAAATACAATAAAAAAATAACTAGAATAACACAAAATGGAAATAAAACCAATAACAACTCAAAGACAAAACTTAAACGGAACCATAACCATAACACTGATTTTTCAGAAGGTCTTGAAAATATGTCCAATTAAAAATAAAATAAAATTACTGAACCTTTGTGACAAAAGGAATATCATCTTGAGATTCATTACAAATATTAAGGTTTTCTATAAAACAATTGTACATTTATACACACCTTAAATGACATTGATCATGTTCTACAATCCTTCCAAAGTAAACTATTAGAATTTATATGAAATATTTTCTTTGAAATGTGTTATGAAATATTAGTAATGCTAATCTAGTAGAAAGACACTCACCCTTACTGTTTGAGCCCATTTTAGCTCAAACATTTTGAGTTCACCTGACAGTTGGGTCGCACCAGAGTACGGCTGTTTTCACACAGAGAACAGGTGTTCTCACAAAGAGAAAAGCTATCACTGAACAGAGGGGGAAGATTGCAGTTTCAGCTTCCAAGCTTCTACAACTCTGTACTGAAACTCATTCGGAAGAGGTAACACAAGCAGACACATCATGATTCAAATGGCCAAACACAAAACCCATACAGAACAATAAACTCTAACAACCCGGGAAAACAACGGATGGATCATTGATTTGTATCTGACTTGGAAAGTACATCTTTTTAACTCCAGGTGCTTAAAAAGATCCTTCGATCCATTTTCTCCTGCTTTATCCGACAGGGTCTCAGTTACTGTAGATCTCCAGCAGTCTGTGGGCGAAAAGCAGAGTACACCTTGAATAGGTCGCCAGTCCATCCCAAACCTTAAAAACATGAGTGCTCTAGAGTAAGATACAAGCATTTACAATTAACAATTTAGAAAAAAAGGAGTGAAAGTACATTCGTTGTTGCCATGACCAAGATACCTGAGTATTTACACAGGCGTATAACCTGGAACACTTTTAGGAACTTCATAGTCATAGCATACAGTTTTGCTTTTACTGAGGTGATAATCACTTTTCTCACAAAATCCCCCCTGTGGTTTTGAACAGACTGCCTCTTTTAAGCTCTTCATGCAAGGTTACCTAACATAGCCACTGGGAACACGTCAGACATCTACAGAATAAAGAGTTGTGACACTGAAATGGGAGTCAAAGTGGAGTCACGCCTCCTCAGTTTGACAGGGTTTTGATGTGGCTTCTAACATATTTGGAAGAAAAGGGAAATAATCAGAATAAAGATCAGCACAAAGCAAGAATTGGGGGTGAAAAAAAGTAAAAACAACAAAAAAAAAACATCAACATTGCCCTGCTTGCAGTTTTCGTCCAGACAATTAAATCAATCAATCTTCAGTATATCTACACGCCTGGGGAAACAAACACCCACATACAGTCAGCCAAAGACAGCCCAAACCATTGCGTCAAGGAAGCATTTGTGCATGTGCATATGTGGTTTCACTGAAGCAGCAATAGTTCCCAGAGCCTGCAGATATTCAGTGGGCGACATAATGAGTGAGACAGAGAGGGCCTGATGTCTAATTAACTTAGTGCCTTCAGATACTGCATGTCCTTAAATTCAAGGCAAATGATGACCACTGGGGGCGAAGAAAGGGAAAAGGAAAGAGAATAAAATAAGGCTTACAGTTTTGCAGAGGAAGAGAGTGTCATGGCATTGAAAATAAAAGTTTTTTTATAACCTTACAAAGAAAAAACAACCTCTTTCCCTCCAACTCACTGTTTTCAGTCACCGAGTAAGAAACAAATAAAAGCAAAGCCAACCAGCCACACTGCTAGTGTTGAAAGCAAACACCTGATGGCTATTTGTTCCCCTGTCTGAGCCGGGGTTGTTTTTTTTCTTCTTCCAGTTGAACTTCCATGTAGAATAATATCATATCACACAATGTTTGGCATCTTGTACATCCGCTGAAATCCCTTCGTGCAAGTTGGAAAGCAAGCCGAGAAACACCAAAGACACACAGGAAGGGATGCAGAGGCAGAAACAGAGGGAGGCACTATATATGAGTCTTTAATTAGAAGAGGCATAGAGTGCTGTCTGCAATGTATCACACAGGCCAGGCCTGAAGGGAGGAGTAGAAAGGGAAAGTCACTTTCAAGCTCTACTAATATAATGGGGCCACCATGGGGACCAAGCAGGGGGTAGTTACTGCGCTTTTTCCTGTCTCTTGTTTTTCTGCATCTGTGAGTATGTGCTTATCTAAAAAAAAGTTTCTTGTGTTCAACCTGTTTCACTCTAGACGATGAAGTTAATGTGGGAGTTTTTTTTTTCCTATTATCTCCCTTAGCCGCAGCACAAACACACAAAAAGGAGCCCTTTGCTAAGCCTGGTGTCATATCAGTCTTGTGTGGCTAAGCAGGCTGTTCAGTGACTTGTGAAATTGAAATGCAGCCTTGGTTATTAGACAAACAGCCTATTACCCATACAGCTAGTTCACTGTCAATAGCCACTGTAGCGTCAACTAACAACACAACTCATTTGTAGATTAAAAGGAACGTTTGTGTGTTTGTTGTGGGTGCTTTTAGCAGGATGAGCCCCGATACAGGTTCATGAGCTTGTATTTGGGAGCAGCTGCATGTATTTGTCATATATGTATACATCACAGAGACTATATTAGTGTAGCACAATCATCCTTAATAGCACTGCAAATGGGAACTTTGGTTGAATATTAAATTTAAATTCATTAATCAAAAACCTATAGCACCATCAGGGTAAGTTCACAGTGCAGGAGATATATGTGATAGATTGTCCTTTTTGAGCCTAAATAGAATTCCAGCAATGGATGTAATGTGCTGACATGGTGCCATCTTTTGGCAGGACTGCAAAACTATCAGCAAGGCAGATGGCAACTGTTAAATAGAGCCTTAATGTTCTGCAATGTTTCACAGTAAAGCGACCCATTTTCTTGGTAGTAGAACAACTGTTGCTGATAAAAAGGAACAAAAAAAAAAACAGATCTACAACAACTCTGTGACTTTAGGGAAACCAATTGAGGGCCTCCTACCAGAGCATCAGGAAAGAGGTAATTTCCTGTTTGTACCAAACACAAACAGTAAGACAACATTGATCTAAAAAAAGAAGTATTCAATCACTCTGTTTATTTCAAATATTGTGTATTCGGCTTTAGAGACTTAGAATATTATTACTATCATTATAATAAGTATTAATAACAGCATTTACTCACGATCCATCAACTTAGCAGCCACATCTAGCCTCAGCAGCTTTAGTTTTGCTTTCATTGAACACCAACATTCATAATACATGCCCAGCACTATTCAAAGATTTTCCCTCTTTGAATAAATTACGTATTTTGCATTTTTTCATGGTGGATCTTGAACTCTTCTTCAGTGTTTCCACAATCTGCTGGGAAGGGTTAATGGCTATTGCCTTGTTTACCCCCATACACATATGTACCCTGCTTGTCACTGTAAATGTGCAAATGTCTTTATTACCAACAAATTCTGCAAAAATATGTTTAAACAAAAATGACAAAAAGTATGCCAGCAGGACATGGTAATCTTTTACAAAAACTTTGTATGCCAACAGAATAAGCTAGAAGCTTATACATTTATAATGTGTCAAATACAGAGATCTTTAAGAGTACTCAACTACAAAAATACAGAAACACATGGCTCAGTCCTACATGCTTTGGAATTATCTTTATTGGAGTTTATATATATAGTTTTCCTTTGTTGGAGAAGTTTGTTAAATTAATGCTTGTATCTACATGTAAGGTCCAGTACGATGCCCTCACCATGGCAGGGTATATCTGTTTGTTTCAGGGTCGAATGATTAAATAACACACATGAATTTTCAGTTCAGTTGCTTTATTGGATTAGATATTTAGGGAGATTGGATTAAAATTCCCTTGACAACTTGTAGATGAAGACTCTTAATAAGGTACCAGAATAATTTCCTCTGTTTGGTTACTTGATCTTTTAGCAATTGTGGAGAAAAGATGGGTTATACCTTAGAGAAATTACAAACCCATCAGCAAGCCTGGCAGGATAAACACGTTTGAGCAAGAGATGGATAATGCCTAACTCACATTTGCAAAATAACTGACGACTTTTGCCCTGACACTTCCAAGACACTCTGGTTATTGTAATGCCTCTTGGTATGTTCTAGTTTGATCATTCTGCTGTCTGTGGTCTATTAAAAGTAACCTGATCGGCTTAGAAGGATGTTGGGAAAATTCTGACCTCAAATCAGAGGTAGCCTACCAATATCTAATGGAGTGCCTTGGCTTGATACCCTAATTGTGTGGTTTTCCCAGAGCGCAGACAAGGACGCAACCTGTTGAATGTGATGTATAGTCAATCAGAAAGTGGTTCTCAAGAAGAAAAAAAACAAAAAAGACATTCACCATTACAGCAAATAGAGAACCTGTTGCACTGTCTCTACTTCTTTATCCAAGACCCTTTCTTGTTTTTGTCATGATTTTATCTAAAGCTCGGACCCACATGCAGTGAAGACAAACAGAGAGACACAGAGTCAAAGTTTCAACGGGTTTATTGAAGAGTATTTTGAGTTCGGTGCAGAGTTCCTCCGAACTCTGCTCACCCGGAAACTGGAAGACGAGGGGAAGACAGACTGTTAGATTCAGGCTCAGTGGGGAATTGGAGTTGTTCATCTTGAAGGAGAGGATTTGTTGCCACTCACGTTGCCAGAGAAGAAGAGACACGTAGACTCCAGTCTGTGTGTTGGGCTTCCAGAGTTTGTTTGATTCGGTGGAGGGCGAAACAGGGTTTACCCAGAACTCGGACGGAGTGGAATGATGCAGCCGCTGGTTGCAACTCAGATTTTCAGTGGTACTTGAACAGGTCGTGGTGAAGATGATTTCCTTACTCAGAGAGTGATCTCAGTGTGCTCAAAGGTGGCTGGATCCAAACCGCCTGTTTGGAATCCTTCGCTCAGTGTAAGACTCTGTTGATCCCACTTGGGTGAAGGCGATCCGAAAAGGTCCAGTTTGCAGGAAGGCTTCCTGCCGAAAGGCAAAGAACAAACAAAATTGAGACTCAGGGAGAAACAAGCGCTCAGTAAAACTCAATGTGATCTCAGCTTAACTAGAGAACAAAAACTCAAAATGCAAAAACTCAGATTAGACTCAGCATAAACAAGGCTTGGCTAGAGTNGAGTACCCCAAACTGGCAAACACTCTGGCGGTCGAAGTAGGGGCAACCAGCAGCTTAAGAGCAGTCCGGTGATGAGGCAACAGCTTGCAGGTGTGTGAGGAGGCAAACCAGAGCCAGGCACCTCCTGGTGGTGGAAGGGAGAAACACAAAAGACAAGACAGACAACACAAAAGCTGGGATCCTGATAGTTTCTGTGTTAGAACTTGCCAGCAAAGTATTGTTATTGTTTTTTCCATGCTGGGCATGTTTATTTACTCTGAACCTTTAACTGCCTGGAGATTGGAGGTTGACATGGCAGATAAACTGTTCATCTTCTGAGGGTTTGTAAGAAATTCAATCCAGTGTGTGGAATTCCATGAGTGAAATCTTTGCTTGTACAGCCACATGGGAAGTAGAGAAGACCAAATACTATAGGAACAAATGTGTTATATGTACAATTTCTTGTCTCTTCATGTCAGGGGTCACTTTGGTTTTAAAAATCAGCAGATTATTTTTAAATCTTTCTGTGAAAACCAGGGATATTTCGAAGAATGATCTCTGTACCGATTCCATTTTCATTTTACCAATGTATAATGATAAAAGCCTAATTTTTTACCCTTCGAAAAGTGTTAATTGAAACTGTGTCCATATGTGTCCGTCTTAATTTCCATTAGGAATTTGCTAGTTCATTTGGGTTACTGACAATTTAAGTTTAGGTTAAAGTCGGATTTCAGACAAGATACTGATGAAGAAAAGAATTATAGTACTCTGGTAGTATGAGACTTGCTTAGGCTTTCATTGGTTCTCCAACATTTTCCAGTTTATGTCAGACATGCACTTTTGGGGGTTAGATCTGGAAAAAAAAAAATAAATTTTGCATTTTTAAAATATTCTGAAAATTCTATTAAAAATGTTTAAAAGCTTTTTTAAAAGCTAAAAATTTAAACCTATTATATAGAATATGTGTAAACTTATAACTTTAATTATGTATTATCTGACTAGCCGAAATGTTTGGAACTGGATCTTGTTGTAGAAGTAGTGTATTGGATGAGGTATTTTACATATATTATGTTGAATTACATCATTTATACAATAAGCCCACTGGTCTCCTGCAACATTTTGGAATGATTACTCTGGTCTAATAATATTGAAAACCGCTGCAGGCTGATCTGATGCTGAGACTATGTGCATGCAGAGTCAAATGCTTCTCACGTAAACAAAGCTGTGCGTGGGCTCACAGCAAGTCAACAACGAGTTCTCCTCTAAACAGAAAAAAAAAAAAAAGATAGCTTAGCTGTTATGGAAATGAGAAGCCACTTTTTTACAGATTAGAGAACTGATCTTCCTCAGGTTGATTTCAACCAATGTGGGTTGTTACATTTTTCAGAAATTAGTTTTTATCCCTTTCTGAGTTGCTTATTTTCATGTATAAACGAAAGTAACTGTGCTGGAAGCGGAGGAAGGGTTTCTATTGCTCATATTTCACACGCTTCTCTTTTAAATTGTTATTCTCAATCAGACAGGGATGCAGCAGTTTATTGCGGTGGCCATGAAGTAGAAATCACATCAACAAATTTTTAAACACAACCACAAATACGGAAGCATAACAACACACACACACACACATATATATATATATATATATATATATATATATA
>NW_015150515.1:742292-746123 GCF_000732505.1 Cyprinodon variegatus
CAAAAAGAAGTTTTTGAGGAAGAAGAAGTAGTAGTATTGTTTTTTTTTTTATACTTTAGAAACTCAGAAGCTGATCAAATATCGGGTTAAATATCGGTGGGGTGGCCGATGTCCGATATTCAGTTTTAAGGCCGATACAGGCCGATACCGATAGGGGGCAGATTATATCGTGCATCACTAATATATATAATATAAACATTTTCAGAAACACAACAACATATTAAAAATAAAACAATGTATTCAAAAAGACATCAAAACACTGATGACACCATGTTCGGACTGAAGGCACCATTACTATGTTTCAATTGAGAACAGGTTCGACTCTTTTTTCCAACCTGTCTATGTTAAAGGCCATGATTTACCGCAGCATCTTTTGCAGTTGCCCTACTTTTATCTTGCACTTGAGCCCTTCCAGCTACACCTTGCTTACTGACTCTTCTTCCTCAGACTCCTCTTTCCCTGAGCCCTCTACCTCTTACTCTGACTCTCATCTGCCTTTGACCATCCATGGTTACAAAGAACAACACACAGCTTTTAAGCCCTACAGACTGATTTCGAATTGAATTGTGCCAAACAGGTCTCTTCAGTGATTTTATACCGATCAGGAAGTTTCTAAGAGTTGGGAACATGTGGTTTCTGTTTTGCTACCACAACTAAAGCAATGGATTTTTGCTTGAATGACATCTACGTTAACTGTTTTAAAAAAGGGTGGGGAAATGTTTCAAACTAATGAGAATGATTTCCCACATTTACAAGGTGTCTTTTGCTCTGCTGAAATGGTGATGCTGAAGACTGAGAGGTTTCCAGTTTCTTCAAACAGGTCAAAGTAGTCAATTAAAACTGTCCCGTTGGCCAATCAATAAGGTCTCGTGTTTTAAGTTATTGCCATTGTGCTTTTAAAAATGTTGTTGTGTTTTTTAATACATGGTTACTTTTTAAATTTGTAGCTGTGTTTAAAAATTTGTTGATCTGGTTTGTACTTCATAGCCACAGTAGTTTCTAGGCAAATATAGTTTTTCCATTTTTCTTAATCTTGTTCTGCTATATTTAACATTTAAATTGGGATCCTTCGATGCACCAGAAGTTCATTTGTCAACTATCTTGTTGTGAAGCGCTTGATAAATGCAAGCATCCACTGACAAGACCCTGAGCTGCCTCTGCTTGATCTGTATGAATTACTAACCGGGGACCATGGAGACTAAACTGGGACATGGTTTGTGCTGATTTAGCAGGAGTGCTGTATGAACAGGGCCACTGACTCTGCAGCAAGAACATTTCTACCCTTACATTTGCACAAAAGCAAAATCCACATGACTCTTTAGTTTTGTTAAAGATACGTTGTCTTCTATGACATTACACATGGTTACTGCTCTGTCTATAAAGAGATATGGCTTTTCTTGCATTTTAGGAAAAACCTTTTCTTATCATTAAAAAAATTCTGGTAAATGGTGTAGAAGGATAATCTGGAAAGCCAGATTGATAATGTGTAGCTTTATTGTAGCCTAATCTCCCATCAAATATGTTCAAGGAAAGGAGGGGCATTTAGCACAAAATAGAATAGCAGAAGATGCCATGAGACGCCACAACAATTTACGTTTTTACACTCCGGCTGTTCCTCTTTTGAATATGAAATTGTGGATTCAGACAGAACAAATGTGATGGCAGTAGCTGCACCTAAGTCCTCCTGCTAAGTCCCACCTCCTAATTTTTTTTATTTGATGCGGGGAGTTTGGAGCTCTTGGGATTTAGTTCCCCCAGGATGCCAAATGGACAAGGACCATCCCTGACTTATTAGAAACTCTAATTTCCCTTTGGGATGAGTAAATATTTTTTAATCAAATTTAAAATATTAATAAAATATAGTTCAAGACCAAGAAATTTATTTTAAACTTAGGAAACGTCTAACCTTAGAATGGCTTCATAAGCTTAAGTTCTTTAAGAACCTTTCTTTAGAAGTAGACAATGCTCCATGAATGGGAAATATAGATTTCATGTACATCATTAGTTTACTCTGTCATGTTCCATTACAAATCTTGCATTTAAATAGCTATAATAAATGAATGTTTAAGTTGGGGTAACAGTATATAGAAAATGAAAATTAAAAATATGTATATCTTAAAACACAATACTGTATATATAATGCAAAGACTTTCCTAGATTGCAATGTGTTAAGTAATTAGGATGCATTCCTGCATTATGTGCTTATAAACTAAGTTTTTTTTAAAGTTAGAGATTTGAAATGGTCATTCAGAAAGTATATTTAAGTTGAGTTAATGCCAAAAACATCTGCCAGACATTTCATGTCAAATAAAAATAAAGGAGTAGATCCCTGATAATGTTGCTAATGTTTCTGATTTATTCATCCATCCATTTTCTGTCAAGCTTATCCCAAGCGGGGTCGCAAAAGGGTGCTGGTGGCTATCTCTAGCTGTCTATGGGCGAAGCTACACTCTGGACTAGTCGCCAGTCCATCGCAGGGTAACATAGAGTCAAAAAAGACAAACAACCATTCACACGCACACTCACACCTACGGAGAAGTTAAAGAAGCAGATTAACCTAACAGTCGTGTTTTTGGACTGTGGGAGGAAGCTGGAGTACCCAGAGAGAACCCACGCATGCTCAGGAGAGCATGCAAACTCCATGCAGAAAGAACCCGGGGCCGGGAATCTAACCCGCAACCTTCTTGCTACCCATTGCACCACTAAGCAGTCGTTTTCTAATTAATACAAAAACGAAAAACTTGAATATGTTTGATCTTTTGTTTATTTATTGCTATTTATATCATCATTAGCCTGCAGTTTCTGTTGCTATCATTGCATGTTTTACAACCTTGTGGCCTCATGTTTAACTAAACTACGGTAGTTAAAAGAAGTGTGATAATCATTTCCACAGAAAAACTCATGGTGTCTTGTGTTCTTTAACAATACAATAAGAAGCATATGGTGCATTCCCTTTCCTTTCAAAACCAGAAAGAAAAAATGGTACCCTCCAAAAAGTTTAAATTCTCCATGGGAAATCTGAGCTTTGTAAGCCACTCTAAGGTAGCTGCACACACTGAATGCGATAAAAGTCTACATATACAATATTCTTCACCAGATTAGGGCTGGCATGTGGTGGCTCTGTTGCTGGAAGATTACCTTCTCTCTGGCAGCAAAATCTTCTCTTTTAATGCAGAGTGTAGGACATTCACCAAAGTCTGGACCAGCTAGAGGGCTGCCTCTCTGACAATAGGCAGACTAAACGCCACCATTTTCTATTGCACAACATACTAATTTCAAAGTAACCATAGTTACCACCAGGACCACTAAGTTGATCCAATTACGGAACACACCTTTCATTAAAAACTGGAAAGTATATAATGATATTATATTATATATTTATAATATTGATGAAAAAGACACATTGGACTATAAAACTAATACTCACAATAAAGAGTTATATGAGTAAGAACTATATATTTAAATACATATTAGTGAATTATGATTACTAATGTATTCTACTAGATATAAAGGTATATTTAGGTTTATGTGTATTATATTAAATAATATGTTAAATGCTCTACACTTTTCATAAATACATTATACAATAATGATGTGTTCTTGGCACCATATAGCAGAGATAAGGTTTATTGAATCTTAAGTAAACCAGCAATATATTTGTATGTCTCAATAAGAAGTGGGAGTAAATAAGTTTGCTCTCTTCCTAACTTTCGAGCCAATTGATTCCCAGCTATGTATAGATGTGAAAGTGAAGAATAACTACTGAATGAATGTATGTGTTGTCAGATTTTGCTTGTGCTCTCTCTCTCTCTGTGTATATATATATATATA
>NW_015150515.1:746362-749139 GCF_000732505.1 Cyprinodon variegatus
TTTTTTTTGCCTTCATTTGGTGGAGAGGGCTTAGTGTGCGCATCATGGTTTAAATAATTATGTGTATGTAGGGTATGTATGACTTAAAGAATCAATTAATACAGAGTCCCTATAATAAACTGTAAGGTATGCATTTCCACTGGCTCAACTGTTTAATTATATACAATTCCTTTCAAAAAATAAAAACCTTTTTTAGTTTGAATGCAAAAGAAAAAAAGGTGGGATCGTCACTCCCAGTCCTAAATTAAATCCACGGTATTCTACCAAATTATACATGTCTAAATTGAAAGTCCATTGCAATGCAACTCACATATTGATGATGATGACGGTGAGGCCATTGTTTTTTGTTTTTTTTTATAGGGACATAGAAGATAAGAATGTTTTGTTTTTATCGTTTTCAGATATGGAGTCCTTTTAATTAATCAACTAATTTATTATTTAATACCAAACATTTTACATTACACACTTAAACCTCCAGTTGAATTTCAAGCAAATACATACATTCTTGGATATTTTTGATTATAAAAAGTAACTGTATAGTTGCTTTGACGAGTAAGCGGTTACTTTAATTGTGCAGTAACTGAATTAATAACTCAGTTACTTTTTTGGAGAAGAAACGATTGACTACAACTAGTTTATTTTTTGTAAAGTAACGTCAGGAATTAAACTGTTCTACTCTGAAAAAAATTCTTTTAAAACACATTTACCAGGTTGTCTCAAATGTCTAAAGTGTAAACAAAACAAAAACAAAACCTGTAGAAAACAAATGAACAGCTCCAAAGTTATTAATGTGGTTTAATTACATAATGCTGCAAGCTCAAAAATGCGAAACTCTGTGATGGTGCTTTGGCATATTTACCCTGTCTGATGTTAAATAATGCATCAGCTTTGTTAATATATTATTGTGCAATAGTCCTTTTTTTAATTTTTAGCGCTAGATTTTATGAAGTTATAGATCATAAGAAATAAGCCTCAGGCAGAAATCTTGGCATTTAATAATTTATCCACAGACTGGCTTCATCATGTAAAGTGTTCCTTTCTGTTATGGACACACACTGAAATAACTTTTTACAACATTAAGCCTTTTTGTGGCTGGAAGGGGTTTAGTGGCTGCAATTAAACACACGTTTGTCATATTCATGTTTTGGTTGGTGACTAATGTTCTCTGCTTACTTTCATGTTAATTTTTATTTTTATTTTCTCAATTCCTTCTCCATGCATGGTTGGGTTTGGGTTTTGAAATTTAAATAACTTGGCATACGTGAAAAATACCCAACATGTTTTTCCTTTGAAGCAAAATCTGAGACGGGCTTGAAATTTTCTCTCTGTGCGTTAGTTGCTCTTTGATGAATCCCAGTTTATGTGGAACATACACAAAATGTGGTGCCAGCAGGGAGGAAATAATCAAAAAACACACACACCATACACAATCATTTATTTCCTTTAGTATCTCATGATGAGACCTTGTTGAGACCTTGTGTAAATCTTGATGAGCAACTTCCTCTGAAAAAATAATAAAAGTCAAAGCCTTTTTTTGGCCTCAATTTGTGTACAGAGAGAAGCCAAAATGTTATCTACTCTTCTATAATCTAATACTGGGAAGCAGTTATCTCAGCTGCTCAAAGCTTCTATCTCTCTGCCTGCCATATGGGCTGATTCATGTCTCTGCATTTATCACTGACAAGCCTCCAGAGGGAAAGGTTAGCATTTAGCTAAAGGCTTTCCAATACATCAGTTGAGGAAATCTCATTTAAGTTATTGGGTTCTGTTTGTTGTCCAGTCTTTAAACTCTCCTAGTTAATAATTCTAACAATTACTTTTAAATGTCAAATGGAATATCGATCAGGTTAAAAAAAACTTTTTTTTTTTTTGCGTTAGAGGCTGTTATTTCCTCATTTAGGCTTTTTTTTTTAACCCAATTTCTTCTTTTCTAACCAAAGTTGAAGAAGATAGATCCTCTTCTCTTTGAAGTTCGACCAAAGCAACCAGTAAAGCCTTGATCACGGATGTGGCTGTGCACTCTAAACTGCTCCAATTGTAACTGCTGCTTTTCTTATTTCAATATTTAGAAAAATAACCTACCAATAAATAGTGCTTCAGGCAATTTGTGAAGGACTCTTGTTCAGGTAAAAGGAAGAGAAGAAAACATCACCAGACGGCCTTCCAAATACACCCCACATTGTTTTTTGTTAATATTTTTCTTATTTCATCAACAAATAAGTGATTCAGTGAGCCGAGTGCTTAGGGAGAGTCATTATATAACAACCTACAGTCTGTATGCAGAGGTGGATAATATCTATTTACATTGACTTGATAAAAATTGAAAAGAGAACTCACTTTAAGGAGTAGTATTATTCTACTTTCACTCCGTAGTATTAACATAAAATATTGCTACTAATACTGGAGTAAAATTTCTGGCTACTCCACCCACCTTCATGTAACTTCACTAAAATAGGAACAACCTTGTTATACTCATAAATCCACCTACAGGTTGTGTTTAAGTGAGCAGTCTTACTCATACACAAGCTCATCTGCTTTAAGGTAATTTTCTATTAGGGGAATTTCTTGTACCATGTAAAGATTAGGGACATAGTTGAGATGGTAAAAAATAGCCACAAAACATTTAAGATGTTAACATTTACTGTAAACAGAAGTTACGTTTAATTTCTAACCCAAAAACTTGACAGTAGAGCGTTGCATAAAGCATTGCCTTAAAGGAATAGTACACCCAAAACATGATTAGCCTTCATTTTCTACTCACCCCCATGCTGAACAAC
>NW_015150515.1:749956-751356 GCF_000732505.1 Cyprinodon variegatus
GTTGTTCAGCATGGGGGTGAGTAGAAAATGAAGGCTAATCATGTTTTGGGTGTACTATTCCTTTAAGAAGCTTAACACAGGCCATTCCAACGCACAACACAGCACAAGCTTTTTTATTTTGCTTTATTAATAGATACATTGAAAGGAACAAAGTCTTTATGTATCCTTTGACACACATATTCTAATCTTTGTCGTTTGATCTGCTTTCCCTGATGCACTTTTTTCAGGTCCTGTATTCTCATAATTATGGAAATCCAACAGCCCCTGCTCTTAATTACGCCTGCAGGAATGGGTAATAAAAAGTTGCAAACTGCTTTTTCCCAGGTGCTTCCTTGCAAAAACAAAGTAACAAGAAGACTTTAAAACGGTGCTAAATGTTGTACGTAAACATTCAACAGCCTGTCAAAAACAGCTGATGAGGTGTTGATCATTAATTTAGGTTGTCCATGCTCAAAAAGTGGAAGGAGCAATATGATTTTTTTTTGTGCAAATACTTTTGAGAGAGGTAGAAAAAGGGGAGGGAAACAGAGAGATAGGTGTGTTTTGTTGCACTCTAGAGAAATTACCTAAAAATATATTTTGGATAGTAAAACAGGTTGAATATGTAAACGGGTTGACTGACAGGCCATTAGGAATGAAGGCCCTTGTATAAATGAACCCGTCCTTAAGGCCCTTTATTTTGTACAAATACTGACTAAAGTGCATTTTATTATTGTTAGTAATGATAAAACCATGAGCCCAATATTTCTATCACCTCCATAAGCAAAACCTACAGAGAGAAACTACTCCTTCAAATCTAGTCAAAAATACCATTGTTGTGATTTAATTTTGTTAAAATGAATTAGAATTTGAACATTTGTTCTTCCTCCAAAAAGTGGAGTTGACAATCAACCTCCTCATTGAAAGATAAAGTTGCAGCCATGACCTTGGACAATACCTTATGCTGGAATTATGTGCTTTAAATCTGAAATAAAAAGTGTTCATTATTTAGACGAAGGTACTGAATAAACACAAACTGGAGCTTGTAAACACCAGTTTTTTTCATTCACGAGTTCACAAATCAAATTGTTCCAGCTCCGTGATTGCACTATTTCATAGAGACTCACCCGACATGTACTATTACTATTCTAGAAACACAACCTTCAGTATTTTTAATAATTCTTACACATAGTTTTTGTAAAACTCAACTTTTGCTATTTGCTGTAAAATTCATAACTGTAATGTTGCTGTCCTACACTAAAGCAAGGAAGCATTTCCGCATGAATGACGACTTTTCTGTAATTACCTATATTGACTTGGACATAGCTTATGAAGAGCAGGTTCGAACCAGTCTCATGCATCCTTTGAACAACCCTTAAAGCTACAGTGTGTAATTTTCAGCGACATCTAACGTCCAGACT